>NC_090656.1:64570774-64870774 GCF_040937935.1 Hyperolius riggenbachi | reverse complement strand
GTGGTACAAACCAGGTTTGCCTGCCACTTAATTTGACCACCTGCCACTTGTCCTGGTCCTGTCCTGCTTCCACAAAGTTTGGCTCCCCATCCCTCTCTCCTAGCTGTACCCTGGGGGTACTTACCTTGGGGAGGGGGAGGCCTTTGGATCCTAAAGAGGCTTCCCCCTTCCTCCTCATTAGAGGGGATCAAGCACTGGGAGTCCAAGTTCTCCTTGTTGGTGTGTGCGCACGCACAGTAGCTACTCTCTGTTCAGGCTCCAGCAGAAACAGCTAAGCCTGATTGCGTCCAATCTACTGCGCAGGCACACTGGTGGTACTTGAAAATGTTCAGGCGATAAAAGTGGTACAATTAGTGAAAAGGATGAAAAGCCCTGCACTAGTCGACCCGGAGGCTCGATCAGCCGCCGGATCGACTCCTGCCTTGTCCCCGCGCGTCCCCGCTCGTCCCCGTGGGCGGCCGGATCGATTCCCGCTCGTCCCAGCGGGCGCTCATCTTCCGCTCGACTTCCCGCTATTGTCCGCCAGCGGGGATCGAGCAGGGAATCGATCCGGCGGGTCATCGGACCTGTCGGAAATTATCAATCGAGCCATCAGCGGCTCGATTGATAAGGAAGGATCCTACCATGTATCCCCAGCATAAGAGGCCTAAGAATGGCTGTAGTTTACATTTTCCCATGTAAAATGAATGGCTGAAATTTGATGCTCCTCCATGAATTTTTAACCTCAGTAAGGGTTATAGCCACACTATATAAGCGCTTTTCTGAGCGCTTGTGATTGATTAGCACTTTCTGAGCACTTTTTAAAAATCACTCCCATTCACTTTAATTACAATCGCGATAAAAATTGCTGTGATTTTCGCATGCGCGATCGTGTAAATTTTTACATGATTTTAACCACGATTTTAATCAAAGTAAATGGGAGTGATTTTTAAAAAGCGCCCAGAAAGTGCTAATTAATCACAAAGAAAAGCACTTATAGTGTGGCTGAGCCCTTACCAAGTGACCAGCTGTGCCAAGTTTGGGGACTCTGGTGTATTACTGTGAGAATGGCAGCCTTTTAGATACATTTTCCCAGTGTCATGAATGGGTGAAAGCTGTTTGTGGTTCCGTCCAGGTGTTCGGTGGGGGGTTAGTGAGACCCCATATTTTCCCAAGTAGTAAGGGATCTGTATGCCAAGTTATGTTGAAATCGGTCAAGGCATTTTTGAGTGATGACAGAACATTCACACACACACACACAGCCGGCGCTTCCATAGAGGCTAAGGGGGCAATTGCCCCAGAGCCTGTAGGGGCCCCTGAGGTGTGTGTCCCCTCCAGCTGTGGTGATCCCATACAGGCCTGCAGGGAACGAGGAAGAGAGGTGCCGTGGAGAGAAGTCTGTAGCATAGAGCATGGTGCTGCCCCCTGTGTCCTGCCTGGATTAGGTAAGACCCCGCTGTGTACACTCTGAATTTGTAAGGGAAAGGAGGAGGGGAATCATATCCCACAACCGACCCGTTTTGGGTGGAGCATTCAAGGATCCAACCCCTTGTCCCATGTTCCGCCCTCTTCTTATTAAATCCTGTTTTAAAAGATTGATGTGAACCTGCCTTTCACTTTCATGCAGAACTATTCAGCAGTAGTTCTGCTGAGCAAATTTACCACAAATGTTTTTGAATCGGCAGTTTGCGTGGGGCTCCATAGACTTTAATGGCAGGTGAACGGCTGCCGACTTTAATGGCACAACACGTATGACTAAAACCAGAATAGTGTAGTTCCACCCCTAAATATAATCTAGTACAAATTCCACATGAATGAATATGGGGCTTTAAATGAACAAAAATACAGTCTTTAATTCTTCTTCTAGATTTAATAGCAAAGCCCTTAGTGCGTTCTAGAAACACAAAATGTGCAGGGTATGTTAAGGAGGACAGTGGAAATAGGAGGAAAAAAACATTTTGTGTTGAGTGTGGGAAATTAGTTAATGGCCGCCGACTTTAGCAGTTTGAAACCCTTGCTACGCTTATCTACTCCCCACAAAACTTCACCTGAAGCTCAGGGGAGTAGATAGGCGTACTTTTGGTTAACAGTGTGCTGTATGCCCAATAAGCTATCTGATTATGTATATAGGGTATCATTCTAACCGTGACAAGTGAGAGAATAGATTTTGTGTTGTTTGACAACTGAGGGCTAAGTCATGTGATTTTTTTTACCGGAAAACTGATGAAAAGCAATAAAACTGTTATTTTCATGTACTCTGTACCCCCAAATAAATACTTGTAAAAAAAAACAAAAGTGACAGCATTGAAAAGAGAATACATAGTTACCCTAGGGACTTAGCTTTTAAAATATGTATGCCATGAGAGGGTATTACTCTTAATCATGAAGATAAGGGCTTTTAATTACTGATAGAGTACAATGAGAAAACAAAAAACACAAACCAGAAACTAATATATTATCGCCATACATTGTACTAGGAACATTATTTAAATGTTGAGATAACCAGGACAAATTAGCAAATACAATGTGTGGGTTTTACCTATGGTAACATTGTTTATTTGAAAACTATAGTGGATGGAAATGGAGAAATAGTGTATTTTTTCTTTTTTTTCCTCATTTTTCCCTTTAAAATGCACAGATAATAACATAATTACTAAAAGCAAATACCACCCTCACAAAGCATAATTTGTGGCAAAAAAAACAAGATATAGATCATTTACATCTGATGAGTAGCAATAAAGTTATTGGTGAATGAATGGGAGGAGCACTGAAATGTGAAAATTGCTCTGGTTTTTAAGCAAAAAACCCTGTGGTGCTGAATTAAAGGACACTCGAAGCAAAAATAAACGAATGAAATAAACAATTGTATCTATCTTCCTTCTCCTAAAAATGACTTTTTTAGATATTCCACAGTTTTATTTTATGTTTGAATCTACTTTTTAAGTTTTAACTGTTTTATTGTTTTTGCTCAATGACACATTCATTGAAGTATGCCAGAGCTAAAATCTATGAACTATTGAACCTTTTTATCTCTTTCCTGTTCTCAGAAGCCATTTTCTGCTAGGAAAATGTTTTATAGTTGGAATTTCTTATCAGTAAGGGTCACACTGTAGTCACTTCCTGTCAGTCAGTACTGAGTCAGCCACTTACATACCTTATATTTAACTCTTTCAGGCAGAGAAAGAAAAAAAGGAACACAGCACAGTTATTACTGTGCTTGGCACTGTACATACCCATGTCATCATGTCACACGTCACTTCGGGTATCCTTTAACCACTTTGGTCTATCTGGATGGATATATCCGTCCAGATAGCCTGCACAGCTGCTGCAGGGCCGCGTGCTCCTGTCGCCTTTGCTTCCCCTGAGATCAATGATTGGGAATACAGATCCCATTCATTGATCTTTGTCCCCCTAAGAAAAACCAATGGCTTTTTCTGGAAAGCCGTGAATTTTCTGTGTCCCATGTCACCCCTTCTGTTCCTGTAAGCGAGAGCTCTCGCTTACAGGACAAAAAATCAAAAACTCACTATATAAATAGTAAAACTACATCTATGTAATTTTTTTTTTTTAAATACAGGTAGTCCTCGGTTAACAAATGAGATAGGGACTGTCCGCTCATTCTTAATCTGAATCTGTCCTTAAGTCGGGACAGCCACCTTTGCCCCTGTTTTAAATGCAGAGTAAGCACAGCGGAAGGTAAATAGAGGACATCTCACCTGATCCTCGGCAGAAGGTCCCATCGTGGTGCCCGGAAGCTGCGCAGCCCGTCCTCTCGCTCGGTCCACTGTACCCTGGCGGCTTCACATGCGTCGCATAATGATGCATTAGCAGACGCCGCCACTAGGGGGCTTCTCCTGATTGCGTCATAATGCGACGCATAAGAAGCCGCCGGGGAACAGTGGACGGAGCGAGAGGACGGGCTGCGCAGCTTCCGGGCACCACGATGGGACCTTCTGCCGAGGATCAGGTGAGATGTCCTCTATTTACCTTCCGCTGCGCTTACCCTGCATTTAAAACGGCACAGAAGAGGTAGTCCCCGGCGGCGTGACGTCATTGCGACGGGGCGGAGCTATGGTCGCGGCGTTCGTAACGGCGGGTCGTTTGTAAGTTGGGCGTGTCACTAGAACCGGACTGCCATTAAAATCTATCACTCCCTGAATGCCATCAGAATCTACTGCTTCCTAGTATTCATCATTGAATAGTAACTTTTACTGCAGATCACTATCTACCCACCACAAAATTTTGAATATCAGTACCTGCCACTAGAGAATTGGTACTCTTTCGTTAGCCGGGCGCAACCACCAGGTGGCGTTAATTACTATTCCCCCTCCAGGCCACCATAGATAGTAGGGAAAGATGTAACTCTGGTGGAGTTTTATCGCCACCTAGTGGATGCGCTCAGCTACCGGAAAAGAACCAGAGAATCTACCAACCTGCTACTAAAATCTACATACCTGACCATATTCATCTTACTGCAGACAAGCAGATATATGTATTTCTCTACTAAAATGTGCCACTGTGACGCTAAACTTTAATCTGATCCTTTTTATGACTTTTATTCTTTTAAATTATTCATGGTATGCGTTATTAGGGGCGTGCTTGGGGCAGGGCTGAAGGTGCGTAGGGGGTGTGTCTAAAGGTGTTTGAAAAATATTTTTTCTTTGATTTTAACTACAAGGTCTCTTTCGGCTTGATCCCACTTATTTCTGGTTTGTGCAAATATGTTTTTGCAATGTACATCAAAAATTGTTGATGACATAATTTCGCAAAAACTTAAAGAGACTCTGTAACATTAAAAAGATCCCCTGGGGGGTACTCACCTCGGGTGGGGGAAGCCTCCGGATCCTAATGAGGCTTCCCACGCCGTCCTCTGTCCCACGGGGGTCTCGCCGCAGCCCTCCGAACAGCCGGCGACTGTGCCGACTGTCAGTTCAATATTTACCTTTGCTGGCTCCAGCGGGGGCGCTGTGGCGGCTTTCCGTTCCGAACTACACGGAAATACCCGATCTCATTCGGGTCCGCTCTACTGCGCAGGCGCAGGAAACTTGCGCCTGCGCAGTAGAGCAGACCCGACGGCGATCGGGTATTTCCGTGTAGTTCGGAGCCGACAGCCGTCAGAGCGCCTGCGCAGGAGCCAGGAAGGTAAATATTGACGTCACCACTGCCCGGACTCCACGGAGGGCTGCAGCGAGACCCCTGACGGATGGAGGACGGCGTGGGAAGCCTCATTAGGATCCGGAGGCTTCCCCCACCCGAGGTGAGTACCCCCCAGGGGATCTTTTCATGTTACAGTTCCTCTTTAAAATTTACAATGTATTATGCAAATCAATCCCCTTGTAAAATTGTAATTACCTATAAGCGTAGCTGTGAAATTTTACTAGCAGGCAGTACAAGTCATTGATAATGTAAAATTAATAGTAATTAGAGCTATAATGAGAAGAGTTGCAGCAGTGCTGCTCAGTGCTTGCCTTAATATGCTGCACTTGCAAATAATCTTTTACAAACAGCTCCACTAACAAAAGAAGCAATAATCATGATAAGTTCTTGACATCCTAGTTTTAAGGTGCGTACACACATGCGACTATAGTCGTTTGTAACGATCGTTCCCCGATCTTTACCAACGACGATCGTTACAAAAAACGAACCAACGACTATTAAGGCAAATGACGAACGAGGCAAATCGCTACAAAACAAAGTTCTGTCTTGGCGGATTTTTACCACCGACGATCGTTAGCAAAAGTGGTACATCGTTGGAAACGATCGTTCGTACCAGGCTGGACATGCGCATTTCACTTTTTCTCCAAGGAACTTTACAATTTTATGCGCAGGCGCATTAAGTGCTTTTACGTGGTGTAACGTTCGTTCTAACGATGTGATCGTTACACACTTTTTACAACTAACTTTACTTCGGTCGTTCTTTCGTCAATTAAAAGATCGTTCGTCGTTGACAACGAACGATCGTTGTCGCATGTGTGTACGTAGCATTACAGTACAGCCCCTGCTAGACTCAGACCATGCCTGCAGTAGTTTCTAAACATTGTATATCATGCAAATAACACTAAGCTCACCAGTCACTATAATAGAAAACATTAATCCCCCACAACCCTGTCCTAAGTATATATACATATATTAGCAGTAGAGGCCTGACTAATGACTAAAATTCAGCAACACAGGATAATGGAAGCAATATGGATTTTTGTTTTATAAGGCCTAGGTGGGGTATAGGCCAAAGGATTAAACCATCCAGTAGGGCACCTGCCATCCCCAACACTGCTGCCGGCTACTAATTGGTGGGCAAAAACATTGTGGGATAGCCTGCTCAAATTGCTATCATGCATCCATATTTTTTTATTCCAGTTGAGCCAAACCAGATTGGTCTTAAGTCAAATCTGACTTTTACCTGAATCCACATAGCAGTACTAATAAGCTTAGAAAATAGACTGATGAGGAGGGAAGATGGTTGAATAAAAAAAAAGAGCAAGGACCAAAAAGGAAGAGTTTTAATAATGGAACTGTAAAGTTAAAATGGAAATGAGCCCACTTGCACAAACCAGGAAAAAAAAAGTTATGAAAGAGCGTGGATCAAGATGGAGTGACTAGCTTTAGCCTCACTGATTTCCCTTCCCAGAATCCTAATCACCCTTTCCCAAGGTTAAACGTAATGCCTCAAGGCAACTGACTCTAATGATGAAAGGGACACTATAGGACAGTAATGCTCTTTGTAATGTTAATAAACCTTTATTTTGATATCAGATGAAGCTCAGGGGGGAAGCAGCCATTCTTATGTTTCAGAGGAGAATCTGACAGTTTAATGCCGCAAGAAGGGAAAGGGTAGATTTTGCTAAAATTGTGTTAATTTGACATGATAAAGCAGCTTAACTGTTTGCTCCATCCTCTTAGCATGGCAGAGAGTGACACCCGGTACACGGGGACACAGTGGGGAAGGGTGTCCTTTATGGATATAATCATTTATCTCCACTTTGCCCTGATGTTTCATTAAATTGTCAGCTCTATATCATCCTGCAATCATTATAAAAACTTAAAGTAACAGTGTCATATTAATAAATTATTGTTATCATAGCCTGAGGTTCTCTTGGTGTGCGCAGAGGCACTTGTCCTTGGGGAACGGTTGATAATTTATAGCTAGCTATTTTAAAAACTGTCCACGTCTCTTTATTAAAGGGATAGCAGAACATACATTAAAGGGGAGGGAGGGGGTTTTATAACATGCGGTGACACACAATAGATTTTGGATCCGTATCGGCAAAATGTTATTGCATTGTTCAGGAGCCTTGTTATTTAATCATACATGGAGTCATCTCGTTATGTTATTGCAACAATGTGTGTCAACCCAATATCTTTGTCTAAGAAACACAGACAAACACAAAGGGGATCTGATTTGTTTTTTATGGTACCAAAAATGCGAGAGGATGTTTATTTAATTTTTGCGTGTTGCTAATAAAGTTTAACTCCAGGTTTATTTATTTTAAAAAAGGAATTGCAGATGTAAATGATATGCAAATTGTCAGTCTGCAGCCGGCTATAATCCTGCAGAAATGACAAATTATGTTCCCTTGTAGTTTTGGTAGCAGTCCGCTGTATGGTAGAAGCAACTGCTCCAATTTTTTATTTTTGCATTTCTTTTTCATTCTGAAGTATATGTTTCATTCACGGATGTAAGGCTAAAAGGCATATTATAATGCCAAATGTCTGCACACAGCCCACGTGCAGTCAGCCTACCGCCTGAATACTAGGAATTTTCCATCTTTGCTGCCTCTGACTGAAGCTAATCCTGATGTAATTTCCTCCCTAATTTTATTTTCCTCCTAGAAACCGCACTGTAATATCTAGCTTGCTTTGAAAACACGTGAGCACAGCATAGATCCTATTCCAGCTGCTTCTCCCTTCTTAGCCCTGTGTTAACTGCCCCCAGCCAATCAGTGAGGAGCAGGAATGTGGGAGGCGAGATAACAAGCATCCTTCTCCCTGGTAATGCACCAAATAGAGCCAGGCTGACTGAGATAAGATTTATTATAGCAGAAACATTTATGATTATATTGGAATGCTTGCAAATGCAGGGTCAGGCTGTAGACTGCATAAGGCTACGCTGGTTGACATTTTTTTTTCAGGATAACTAGTAACAAAGTACTGAAGGCATAGGCAAAGCCTAACAGACCAGACCATAAGCTTGCAACTTTTACAAATAGGAGAGCAATGGTGGTTTTCGGGCTAGTTCCCAGTGCTCAGTTGCATTGCAGAATAGTTCATTGCTCATACAATCCTATGGGTCGTCTATTCAGAGTACTTTGATGTAACGGATCACATTATTCTACTTCGCTGCATGCCAGCTTTGTATCAAAGTCTATAGTCAGTCTCCATTGCAGTTCACACTAATTATAATGTAAAGTAATATTTTATATGTGTGTGTTATGCAACTGTCCACTGTGAATGCAGCCTTAAAATCTCAGTCCAGATAGGCTCACTTTCATGGTCAATTCTATGGAACAGCTAAAATCCTGCACTGTTCCATTTCAGGAAGTACCACAAATATGTTGCACTCAGTACAACCATAAAATGAAGATGAGTTTTGCATAACTGAGAAAATGTTAGCAGGGTTTACTCTGTTATTTTAGGGCTGCAGCATCCTATTACATGACTCTGTAGATTGCTGAGCTTAGTTTCTTTAATAGGATTCTAAAAATCTACGCATGGCAATCATATACATGATCAGTTCAAATCATGATCAAATAAGGTCAATATGATGCAACGACCACGGCCAACTTCATGAAAAAAACTCCCAGTAAATTTTGGACAGTGTATCAGTTGCACATGTGATCTGTGCTTACCATATTTGCATCTTAATAAAATATTAAAATAGAAAATGTGGTCAGATGCAGCAGGACATTTTCATAGAATAGGTGGGGTAAGAATAGCGATAAATCACTGGTGGCAATCCTTAAGGGCTGACTTCCACTGTAAATCGAGGTCTTGATGCGATCACAATTTCAGATATACCAAATGCACGCGTTGCCACTATGATTGTCACACAATCCAAGGGGTTTACTTTCCAGTTGCGATTTTGCAGCACAAGAGGGAAAAAAAGAACAAATCTTTTGTAATAAGACAAAATCAAATTGCAACTGTATTGCTCTAATGAAAAAATGCTATCTGTACATTTCCAGTAGTGTGGCAGGACCTAGTGTTTTGCAATCCATAAGCGATCAGAATTGAATCGTAAAACACTGCTAATTGAAAAAAGCCCTTATATTGCATCAAGCATTGCAAGCTAGCAGGGCAACTGTAGCTATTTCCAATTGATCTATCATCATGGAGTAACTACAACATAGAGTGTAAACTTCTAGACCCAATGCTAGACATACATTTAATAGATGTGTTAAATAAGCAATATCTACCTGATATCGACCATTTACTAACATTCCACACTGCTGTCCCAATCAATGTTAAATCAGACCTCAGCTAGAGAAGAGGTCTGATTATATTTCTCTCACTCCACTGCAGGTATAAGCGTTTTACTGTTGGCGGCAGTACAAAGCTTTGGATCAAGGCTCTTTTGCCATTCCTGCTCCAACCCCCTACAGATTATTCCTCATTAATTCATTTTACAGCCACCGGTAACAAATTCTAAATGAATAGACAGAAATGATATTGTTATATTGTTTCCCAAAATAAAACAATGAAGTATACACAGATTATCATCAGTCCAGATATACCTCACTGGCCAAAACTCATCGAGCCTGCTTATTAAACCCTATGAAAAATGGTTATAATGCTGGGAATACACAATGAGTTTTTTTGGCAGATTTACTGTCCGATCGATTTTCTGATCATTTTTCCAATCAATTTCCATTCACTTCTATGAGAAAATCGATCAGAGGCCTGGTGCACACCAGAGGAGTTTTTCTGAGCGTTTTGAGTTTTTAAATCTGCTGCTAATGTTATCCTATTTGTCTGTGCACACTGGAGCAATGAGGTTTTGTAAAAAACCCCATAGCATTACATTGGGAAGAGCTTTTGAAACCTCTAAGGGCTGGTGCACACCGAGCGGCTTTTTGGGCGTTTTCAGATCCGCTTGCGGCTGCGGATCTGCTTGGTCAATGTATCTCAATGGGGTGGTGCACACCAGAGCGGGGGGCGTTTTGCAGAAACGAAAAATGCCTGGGTGAGGCATTTTTTGGATTGCGGGTGCGTTTCTGCCTCAATGTTAAGTATAGGAAAAACGCAAACCGCTCTGAAAAACGGCACTTCAGAGCGGTTTTGCAGGCGTTTTTGTTACAATAGCTGTTCAGTAACAGCTTTACTGTAACAATATATGAAATCTACTATACTGAAAACCGCAGCAGCAATCCGCAAAACGCTAGCAAAACGCCATAGAAAAATAAAAAAAAGCGTTTAAAAATCTGCTAGCATTTTGCGGATCTGCTAGCGGGTTTTGGTGTGCACCAGCCCTAAAAGCTCTTCCCAATGTAATGCTATGGGTTTTTTTTTACAAAACCTCATTGCTCCAGTGTGCACAGACACATAGGATAACATTAGCAGCAGATTTAAAAACTCAAAACGCTCAGAAAAACTCCTCTGGTGTGCACCAGGCCAGAAGGTTGATTGAAATCAGATCGGACATGTTGCAAATGATCTATGGAGCCATCTGCCAAAAAACGTCTGTATTCCCAGCAAGGACTTGGAAGCCATTTAAAAAAAAAATCTCTATACCTTTTATGTCCAGTCTGGGCTCTCACAGGTTGGAATATTGTCTTGGAAATCCAGAATAGTTGCAACAATCAATATAAACTGTTACAGCTTCATTAGCATGGTAACAGTGGCGTACCTAGGGCATTTGGCACCCGGTGCTGGGTATTAAATTACACCCCCTCCCCTAAAAAAATGGGCGTGGCCACAACCTGCGGCGTGCTTCGCGGCAAAAAAAATGGGCGGGGTCATGACCGGATGAGGGCGGAGCTAACTGTAATTTAAAGTATTAGCTAGTATAGTTGCCCCAGTATAGCTAGTAGTTTCCCCCAGTATAGCTGCCCCAAGTGAAGCTAGTATAGTTGCCCCCAATGAAGTTAGTATAGTTGCCTCCAGTATAGCTAGTTTAGTTGCCCCCAGTATAGCTAGTATAGTTGCCCCCAGTATAGCTAGTATAGTTGCCCCCAGTATAGTTGCCCCTAGTATAGCTGGTTTAGTTGCCCCAGTATAGCTAGTTTAGTTGCCCCAGTATAGCTAGTTTAGTTGCCCCAGTATAGCTAGTTTAGTTGCTCCCAGTATAGTTGGCCCCAGTATAGCTAGTATAGTTGCCCCCAGTATAGCTGGTTTAGTTGCCCCAGTATAGCTGGTTTAGTTGCCCCCAGTATAGCTGGTTTAGTTGCCCCCAGTCAGTGGCGTACCTAGGGCATTTGGCACCCGGTGCTGGGTATTAATTGACACCCCCCCCTAAAAAAATGGGCGTGGCCACAACCTGCGGCATGCTTCGCGGCAAAAAAATGGGCGAGGTCATGACCGGATGAGGGCAGAGCTAACTGTAATTTAAAGTATTAGCTAGTATAGTTGCCCCAGTATAGCTAGTAGTTTCCCCCAGTATAGCTGCCCCAAGTGAAGCTAGTATAGTCGCCCCCAATGAAGTTAGTATAGTTGCCTCCAGTATAGCTAGTTTAATTGCCCCCAGTATAGCTAGTATAGTTGCCCCCAGTATAGCTAGTATAGTTGCCCCCAATATAGTTGCCCCTAGTATAGCTGGTTTAGTTGCCCCAGTATAGCTAGTTTAGTTGCCCCAGTATAGCTAGTTTAGTTGCCCTAGTATAGCTAGTTTAGTTGCCCCCAGTATAGTTGGCCCCAGTATAGCTAGTATAGTTGCCCCCAGTATAGCTGGTTTAGTTGCCCCAGTACAGCTGGTTTAGTTGCCCCAGTATAGCTGGTTTAGTTGCCCCTAGTATAGCTGGTTTAGTTGCCCCCAGTATAGCTAGTTTAGTTGCCCCCAGTATAGCTGCCCCCAGTATAGCTAGTATACCTGCCCCCAGTATAGCTTGTTTAGTTGCCCCCAGTATAGCTGGTATAGTTGCCCCCAGTATCGCTAGTTTAGTTGCCCCCAGTATAGCTAGTACAGTTCCCCCCAGTGTAGGTGCCCCAGGAGGGAGAAGCAGGGCTAGATGGAGGGGCTGTGGAGGCAGCGGTGGGGAGGGGGGAAATATCCCCCCCTCCCTCACCTGGGACCCCTCCTTCTGCCTCTCTCTCCCCCTCCAGAATAACGGCGACAAGTGCGGGGCGGCAGGAGGCGTATAGACAATTACTCACCTAATCTCCGCGTTCCCAGCGTCATGACGTTCAGGTCTCTGCCTCCAATGCCGCCCACTGTGCTTCCGCTAATCAGGAAGCACAGTGGGCGGCATTGAAGACGGAGACCTGTGACGTCATGACGCTGCGCTCCACGCTTGGAACGCGGAAATCAGGTGAGTAATTGTTCATACGCCTCCGGCCGCCCCGCACTTGTCGCCGCTACTCTGTAGGGGGAGAGAGAGGCAGAAGGAGGGGTCCCAGGTGAGGGAGGGGGGGGATATTTTCCCCCCTCCCCACCGCTGCCCCTCCTTCTAGCCCTGCTTCTCCCTCCTGCTGTGCTGCTGTGGGGGGTCGTGGTGACACCCCCCTGGGTGTCTGACACCCACTGCGCCACGCCCCCCTGCGCACTATGGTAGGGACGCCACTGCATGGTAATATCACTAACCATGTCATTGTCATGTGTGACAACACTTGCTGGCCATACAATTCTATGGGGTTGACAACTTACAGCTGTACTTTAGCAATGGTAGCAATGGTGGTTGATCAAGCTTTTAAAACTGTTGCTATCAATTTATATAGATTTTCCCATATGGAGGACTGAAGGGTGTAAAAAAGGGCCTTGCCTAGGGCACCAAAATGACCCTGCTTATGAGTAATACAAAATTCCATGAAATGTCATTGGCTATCACTTTTAAGTATATGTACAGCACCACGGAATGTGTTGGTGCTTTATGGTATCAGCTACTGATTGGGATGAAGTTCAATTCTTGGTCATGGTTTCTCTTTAAAGAAAACCTGAACTGAAAATTAAAAGTCAAAATAAACACACACAAGCCATACTTACCCCCCACGTAGTCTAGTCCTTAAAGTGAACCTCCGGACTAAAAATCTACTCAGCAGAACTAAAAAGCCTTGGTGTTTCTTTAACAGTTTCACAGCATCAGAACTTTGTTTTTCTTACCAAAGCATCATTTTTAGCGGCATTTTTAGCTAAGCTCCACCCATCAAAGAAAAAAAGCCCGGGCTATTTTTCCCTGATGCTGTGCAGAGCATGCTGGGATTTCCTATGTTGTTATTCACGTTACCTAGCAACAGGTGCTCAGGACACAGGACAGTTGGAACTGTGTCTCTTGCTCCCTGTCACCTCCTTTCAACCAAAAAGATGGCTGCCATCATGCAATCAAACATTTGCCTGTTCTTTTAAAACAGGGTGGGTAAGAGATTATATTACCTATCTATTTTAATTAACATAACTAATGTAACTTAATGACTGTATGTTTGTTTAGGCTGGAGTTCCTCTTTAATCTTTTTTCTCCTTTCCTGTGTCCTGTTTGTCCACTGTGATCACGGAAATTCTCCATCCTCCATTTTGAAACTGGCCATTACCCCATAACATCTTCCTGGTCAGCACACTGTTAAACTGTAACATTGCCCACTGGAGCCATAGGGAAACATGGACATTACCTGGCACGTCAGTTGTCCTCTCAGCTATAACTGACAGCAACTGATATATAACTGACAGCAACTGATATATTTCAGTTCTGACAAAATGGAAAGGATCGTTGTCAGAAGAAAATGGTGAGCTTCTGGGAGGAACTGATGGCAAGGCAACTATGTAATGTTCATTTGAAGTTACCTCATGTGTTTATTTTAAATAATTTTACTCAGATCAGGTTCCCTTTAAGTACAACTGTAAGTTGTTAACCAATTTCTTGTTTTCTGGAATAGGCCATTGTATAGAATTCTTAAAATATACACTATAGAGATAATGTTTTTAGAATATGTAGTTATTTTTATATGTGTGTGACATCCAGATCATTTCTTGGCTAAGGATGAATCTATGAGAAATGTTTCATAGCTGGCAGGTCTGCAGTTGACTCAAAGTTTGACCATCTGTGATTATCTTAATTAGGTCCCTGTTCAAAGAAACTTACAAATGCAGAGGTAAAACCAGTTCTTGGCTGGTTAACAAACACTTTGAAGAACTGAAGCAAAAATGTAAAGTCACAGAGAATGTTGATCAGACTACCCACAAGCAAATATCATGTAAAGAGATTGGAGTTACCTGAAAGTCAGACATGGGAAGGAACATTGTTCAGGCTGATAGCAGAGAGCAGTTAATTGATCACAGGTGAATTAGATCACAAGCAAGTCACACATAGGAGCCTATTTATAATAAGTGGCAAGGGCGTAACTAGATATCACTGGGCCACCCTGAGAAACTTTGGATGCCCCCTCCCGCACCCCCACTTCCCTCGCTTTCTGCACAGGAAAACTGAGGACCAATGTCTTTTCCCCATGCAGATAAAAACACTTAGACTTAAAGGAAATGTCAGGCAATCTATGCTACCCCCAGATCTGCTTACCCGGGGCTTCCTCCAGCACCTTGCTGCCGACCAGTCCCTCGTTGCAGCTCTGCTCCCAGTACATACATAAACAGAAAGCTGTATTATTTTACTACATGAGAGCACATGCTATATGGAGGAACAACAATGACATGCTGAACATAAGATATAGTATTCACTGTAAATTAGGCTGACCAGATGTCCTCTTTTACCCGGACAGGTCCTCCCAGGTTTTTGAAATGTCTCGGGTGAAGAGAGCCGGTGAAGAGAGACGAACACAGAGCGAGTCAGAAGAGCCGATTGAAGAGACAGAGAGCCGAACAGCCAAGACTCAGTCCAGTGTTTTCCCCAGAGCCTATCAGCTGGGCAGTAGTGTTGTCCGGATCATGAACGATTCGGATCTTTTATCCGGATCTTTTTTTGTGAGTCGAATCATCTGGATCATTCGTTCATTGTAACCCTAGGGAGCAGAGACAGTGTACAAATTCCAAAGTGTGTATGATTCCTTATCTGTGTGGTGGACACATGTAGTTAATATAACAATGGTACGAGAGCAGAATTAGTTTTCTCTCCATGCCCTTAGTTGTCAGTCTCTCAAACGTTTCCCCCCATGGGCCCCCTGTGGCTTCTGGGCCCCCCTGTGGAGCATCCCTTGCAGGGTCTATTGTGACGCCCCTGATAAGTGGTGATCTGAGATTAAGAACGCTGAGGAGATATGTATGGGTTCATAGCTGGGAGTTTGGGCGCCAGCTTTTGACCAGTAAAATATCAGCACTGCTTTGAACTCCTGTGACACTTATAAATTGCCTATCCCTAGTAACCAATTTCTCTAATCCTAAATAATCTTCCTTATTCCTAACCCAAGTCTCTCACCCCAAAACTCCATCCTGATACCAACCTTTCTTCATTCTTTTTCTAAAGTGCTAAGTCCATCCTGATGGTGGTAGATTCTAACCTACACCTCTAATGTCAACTCTTTCCTGAAGCCGATCCCTAACCTCTGTTCCAATGTTTACCCCTTGCTGACATTAAAGGACAACTGCAGTGAGAAGAATATGGAAGCTGCATATTTATTTCCTCTTAAACAATACCAGTTGCCTGTCAACCCCACTGGTCTATTTGGCTGCAGAAGTGTCTGAATAGCACCATAAACAGGCATGCAGCTAATGTTGTTTGATCTGACAATAATGTTAGAAACACCTGATCTGCTGCATGCCTGTTTAGGGTCTATGGCTAAAAGTATTAGGGGCAGAGGATCAACAGGACAGCCAGGCCACTGGTATTGCATAAAAGGAAATAAATATGGCAGCCTCCACACACCTCCCACTTCAGTTGTCCTTTAACCTCCTTCCCAGCAATAACACATTCTCTAGCCCTGAAAATAACCTCTACCCACCCAGTACCCAACACTAAACTTCATAATGCTTCCCACCTAATCCTCACAGAAAACCCCACCCCAGCTTCTGTCATGTTCTGGCTCCCATCTGTAGCCCCCTTAACTGCCAACAATGACTATAGTTCCAGCATCCACCACCAACACATTTATTGAGTGCCTAAACCAAACTGCACCCTACACCAATCTGCTTAAAGATATGGCA
This sequence comes from Hyperolius riggenbachi, assembly GCF_040937935.1. NCBI lineage: Eukaryota > Metazoa > Chordata > Amphibia > Anura > Hyperoliidae > Hyperolius > Hyperolius riggenbachi. The sequence continues at coordinate 64,854,564 of NC_090656.1, read as the reverse complement.
CTAACATTTATTGGGTTTTGACACTATATACACCTGTATCCATTCAAAGAAACATGCATAAAATCATATATATTAACTGTAAGAGACAAAAAAAAATCCCATATAGTTTTTCTCCTGAATTTTCTCTTAAAGAGACTTCGTAAGGAAAAAAGTTCCCCTGGGGGGTACTCACCTCAGTAGGGGGAAGCCTCTGGATCCTATTGAGGCTTCCCCCGTCCTCCTTTGTCCCACGGCGGTCTCGCTGCAGCCCACGGAACGCACAGCCGGCAATTTGTCAGGCTGTACAATATTTACCTTTTCTGGCTCCAGCAGGGGCGTTGTTGCGGCTCCCCGCTCGAAAATAAGTGGAAATAGCCGATCGCTGTTGGGTCTGCTCTACTACACAGGCGCAGGAGACTTGCACCTGCGTAGTAGAGCGGACCGACAGAGATCGGCTATTTCCACCTATCTCTGAGCGGAGAGCCAATACTGCGCCTGCGCTGGAGCCGGAATGGTAGATATTTACATCCCCGCCGTTTGGGGAGCTTTATCGCTGCTGCCGTGGGACACAGGAGGATGGGGGGAGCCTCGATAGGATCCCCCACCAGAGGTAAATACCCCCCAGAGGAACTTTTTCACCAACTTTTGGATATTAGTTGTAAAATGCTGAAAAGTTATTTTAAAGAGAAGATGACAATTATCTCCGAGGAGATAACTCAGGAGAAAAAGTTCATTGTATATGGGCCCATGGGCCCGATACCATTCCCTATTTCTCCAAAAGTTTCTCCTAGGTGATATTTTCACATTATAAATAAAATGCCCGTTAAGCCACCAGCAAGCAAGACAATACTAAGCCTAATTTTCACAGTGCTTTTTCTCTTACTTTTTGATGATTTTTAAATTGCAGAGAGCTGAAAAGTTATTTTAAGCAGAAGATGAAAAATTATCTCGTAGGAGAAAACTGAGGAGAAAACGTTAACTGGATCAGGCCCAAAGTATGAAGAATAGGTGATTTTTCAGGCAGGTTATTTAGGTCATTAGGTTATTTAGGCTGTATCAACAAAAATGAAATAATGAATGAGAGTGTAGGGAGCAGTAGAAGGTCAAGCCGCTATCAGTTCTTGAACATCACTAAAGGAGCCAACTGTCGCCACACCCTCCAACCACCTAAACATACAGCTAGTTTATAGAAGGGGATAGTTTATAGCCAGATGGTAGGGCATGGGAAATGGCCATACTGTGAGAAAACGCGGAAAAGCCGCCGCGAGTACTCAGAGTAAGGCGGCTGATTCCGCGTCCAACATGGCAGCTGGCGCGCATGGGCCTGCATCCACTAGCCTGACGGAGCGCGGAGAGACCGCCGCATGCCCTGTGAACAAGGCGGCGGATTCCGCGTCCGACGCGGCGGTTTGCACGCAGGGGCCTACTACTAGCAGTATGGCTGAACACGGGGAAACCGCCGCATGCTCTGATAGCGGTGCGGCTGGCCCCGCGTTCAAAACAGCAGATGCATTACAACACATGTCTGGTGGGGCTGGGACTGATAGTCCACACAGGTTCAGAAGGAAGAGCGCGCTGAGAGGCAGAGCCTTTATGACAGTCAGAAGGGTGTCAGCTGACCAAGCCGATCAGCTGACAATTCTATCAGGTTTCATTGGTCCAGCACTTAGGGGAGGCGCTGGAGAGCGCTTGAGTATATATACTGGGTGCTGGTCATTTCTCTGGTGTCTGGCGTTGCGATCACTACGTGGTAGCACTCAGACCTTTGTCAGTATCTGTGTTATTATAGATCAGTTCCTGGGTGTTGATGACTAAGGACCTCACACCTCAGACTAGGGAAACTGTGTATTATCTGTGTTATTATCTAGACCAGCTCCTGGATGTTGATGACTAAGGACCTCACACCTCAGACTAGGAATTAGCTTTACCATCTAGTTATACTCAGACCAGTTCCGGGGTGTTGATGATCAAGGAGCTCACACCCAAGACTAGGCATTGTTGATTATTTGTTATGACTTTCTGCTTTCCTGACTACTCTTCTGATCTCTGATTAGGTGCTTCGATATCTCTGATACTCTGTTGCCGACCTCTGCTTGTCTTAGGATTCCGTATCTGTCTCCTGTCTTTGTACCTGATCTGTCTGTCTGTTACCGACCTGGCTTGCCCGACCTCGAGAGCTATCTCCCCAGTAGAGATAGCTCACAGATCTGTTGGTGGCATCCTTCCTTGGTGTCACTCACACTCTGTCCTTCCTACTCCCAGCCTGACTCCTCCCTCGGGAGAGTCTCAGGCTAGCGGAAGGAACTTGTTATTTGTACAGTACTTCTTACTGTCTGGCACCTGCTCCTCAGGTGCAGTCCTCAAAGTATTACTGTTGCACCAAACACTCTCATTACTCAGGTGTCCAGAGGTTAGAGATATATCTGATTATCGGTGATACTGCAGATCATCAATAATCGGGTATTTATCTGTATTCTCGGTGATACTGCAGATCACCGGTAATCAGACCCTCTCTGTGTTACACCGATCGTTACACATACATTGGAAAGTCAAACTCCTGACCAACCACCAAACTGCCTCCAAGAGGATGGCTTGAAATTGGTAGGAAAGGGTTTGACAGATTCTTGGCACTCAAACTATCCAGAGAACTACAAGCTCAATGCAAAGAGGTGTGTGTGTGTGTGTGTGTGTGCGTGCGTGTGTGTGTGTGATCTGGTATAGCCCATTATAGACTAGTTTTTCAAAGTGTGCACTGCAGGGGATGAGTCTGCTGAGAATCCGAACACCGAATAATAATCCGAACATTTGTATAGTGCTTTTCCCCTGTCAGACTCAAAGCACTCAAAAAGAGCTACAGCCACTGGGACGCGCTCAAGAGGCCACCCTGCAGTGTTAGAGAGTCTTGCCTTGAAATCCTTACTGAATAGGTATTGACCCTAGGATTCGAACCCTGGTGACCAATGTCAAAGGCAGTGCCCTTAACCAGTACACTAGTTTCACCCCTACTGGACAGTGAGTGAAGCTTGACAAAGGTTTGCTTCTACAGCTTTTCTAAAGTATAATTAAAAAAAACCTACTGCAGAGGTACTGCTGACTAGTTAAGTATTGCTGTAACGATCGGTGTAACACAGAGAGGATCTGATCATCGGTGATCTGCAGTATCACCGAGAATACAGATATATACGCGATTATTGATCTGCAGTATCACCGATAATCAGATATTTCTCTAACCTCTGGACACCTGAGTATATTGAGTGTTTAGTGCAACAGTAATACTTTGAGGAGAGCACCCGTACAGAGGGTGCAAGGCAGTAAGGGATACTGCTCACAGGTCAGGCTCCTTCCAATGGCCTGAGGCTCCCCAAGGGGAGGAGTCAGGCTGAGAGTGGGAAGGACCAGAGAGTGAGTGACACCAATAGCGGGATGTCACTAACAGACTGTGAACTATCTCTTAACAGGAGAGATAGCTCTCGAGGTCGGACAAGCCAGGTCGGCAACACACGGACAGATCAGGTACAGATACAGAAGACAGATACAGAATCCTAAGACAAGCGGAGTTTGGCAACAGAGTATCAGATATAGCGAAGTACCAAATCAGAGATCAGAAAAGTAGTCAGGAAAGCAGAGGGTCATAACAAATAATCAACCATGCCTAGTCTTGGGTGTGAGCTCCTTGATCATCAACACCCTGGAACTAGTCTGAATAAATAACTGGATGGTAAAGCTATTTCCTAGTCTTGGGTGTGAGCTCCGTAGTCGTCAACACCCTGGAACTAGTCTGAGGAATAACACAGATAATATACAGTATTCCTAGTCTGGGGTGTGAGGTCCATGATCATCAACACCCTGGAACTGGTCTAGAGAATAACAGATAATATACAGTATTCCTAGTCTGGGGTGTGAGGTCCGTGATCATCAACACCCTGGAACTAGTCTAGAGAATAACACAGATACTGACAAAAGGTCTGAGTGCTACCACGTAGTGATTGCAACGGCAGACACCAGAGAAATGACCAGCACCCAGTATATATACTCAAGCGCTCTCCAGTGCCTCTCCTAAGTGCTGGACCAATGGAAACTGGTAGAATTGTCAGCTGACCGGCTTGGTCAGCTGACTCCCTTCTGGCTGTCATATAAGCTCTGCCTCTCAGCGCGCGCGTCCTTCTGAACCTGTGTGGACTATCAGTCCCAGCCACACCAGACATGTGTTGTAACCCATCCGCTGTGCTGGACGCGGAACCAGCCGCACCGCTATCAGAGCATGTGGCGGTTCCTCCGCGTTCAGCCATACTGATAGATGCAGGCCCACGCGCCCAACCTGCCGCGTTGGATGCGGAATCAGCCGCCTTGTTCTGAGCACCCGCGGCGGCTTTTCCGCGTTTTCTCACAATTGCCTTCTAAGTCACACTGTTCCCTTCTGCTATTTGCAGTAGGCAGTAGTATGTATGGCCTCCTTCCCTGCAAGGCACCATCACTATTTTGCAGCTAGAATTTTGTCACTGCTGCAGGGCCAGTTTTAGACTTTTTGCCGCCTGAGGCAAACTTGTGATGATGCCCCCCCCCATAGGTAGCCTGGAGGGGGTAGCAGCCAGGAAGGGGGGCAGTGGACACAGTGGTGGAGAGGGGGATTGAACACCACCCCCCCTCACCTGGGTCCCACCCATCCGATCTCCCCCTCCAACTACGTGCGCAGAGTGAGTCTCAGCAGTGTGTGGGGAAGTAATTACTCACCTCTTCCATCTGTGTTCCAAGCAATGCGTACCAACGCTTGTCACTTCCTGCAATGCCGCCCACTGTACTTGGGCAGCATGTAGCTGGAGGGGGAGAGCAGACGGGGGACCCAGGTGAGGGGGGTCCAACCCCCGTCCCCACCGCTGTGCCCACTGCCCTGCTTCCTGGCTGCAACCCCCTCCAGCTTGCCCCCCAACACTTCCGCCGGGCAGGCACCACCCCCCACACTTCCGCCGCCTGAGGAACCTGCCCCACCCCGCCTCATGGGTGGCCCGGGGCTGACTGATCTCTATTTACAGTAAGTCTTAGCTCAAGAAGTAATGTTAGGCAGCACTTGCACCCACGCATACATACACATTGCAATTGGCAATGCAGTACAAGCAAACACTAGCACTGCTGCAGGTTTAGATTGGCTTTAAGTGGTCTGACCATGTTTGGACACCTACCTCCTTGCAGTCATCCTTTAAGTGACATTGGCATCGGCATCTGTTTCACAAATTACAGTAAAAGATCAATAAGGCATCCAAGTGAGGTCTACAAAAGTGCATACCTTCCTTAAAGTGCACCCAAGCTCCTGCGAAGAACAGACTGAAAAGTGTTCATTCCACATAGTAATGCTGTAGAAATCAGCTGCTTTAAGATGTGTTTTTTATTTAGATACAGTTGAGTATAATTATTTGTAGGTGTGTGTAATCAGTAGGCATGACTCACAGCACCTAGGTGTTAGCTGTACAGGAAAGACAAATGCTTTAACCCTTCCTTTGCTCCCTGAAAGTTCATCCAGTAAATTTTCAGGGCCTTTTTTTGGATTTCTGTGCATTGTAAAAAATATTTTTTTCTTTTCCTGATTGTTTTCTTACTGTCCCTAATCTTTTAGGGCAGAGAGGAAGTTCTGAGCTCAGATCCACTATAAAGTAGTATACTGTATAGGATTGAACCCAAGGAGCTAGCACAGCCAGATGAGAGCACTAATGACTTGCCCATCACACTGTGTAAAGCTCTGAACTCTTGTCATACTATCTGTCCATGTGACCTGATAGTAAGTAATCACCCCTCTGCCATTTTACCATCATTTAACTAAGTCCTTTACTAACCCGGAAACCGCTAATTAAATTCCTTTAAGGCAAGCGGCTTCACAGTGCTCCTTGTTAAATCTTTCACTGACAAAGTTGAATTTATTTGCAGAGGGCCAAGTGCTCCACGGGTCTTGGCTAAAGTGACACCTTATTTAACTTTACAGGGTATCTGTGGCTGCGGCCTTCCACTCTGTTGAAGGCCTTTCATTTATTGAAGGAACTTTCAACCTCAGGGACCCAAATGTGACACGGCCTGAGTGCTTAACGGATAATATGAAACCTCTCATGTAAAATAATTTGAAACAGGTGAAAGATCGCGCTTTCATGCAGGGATGCTAACAGCACAATCAATGGTACTGTTTTATTAAAAGACGGGAATACATGTGGGGGCATAGCAGCTGCGTTATCAGTAAATAATAGATGGACCCTTTAGACATACATGGGCGAGAGAGAGAGGCGCTTTAAGGCAGTCATTGCGTGTGTTGTAAGTGTAACTAGCTAGCAAACTTCTTCATCCTGACACTTTATCCCGGCCAGCCTGAAGATATAGCAATACACACGTTTCTTTGTTCTGAGGACATCTCAGCATCAAAGGGACAGCAATAAGGTATCTAGCTTTGTCACTCCACAGGCTTCCATACGTAAGGCCTGCTAGGAGGCTCCGCATCGCCCTTTGATCAATAAATCCTATAAAATAACAAGTAAGGTGGATTACTTTGGTACTCATGTTCCTTAAGTAAAGGAAAACCTTTGAATCCTAAACATCAAAAGTCCTTCTCTTGGTCAGCAAATTTATCAAAGTCAGAATGAACCATACATTTTTTACTGCATTCTTATAAAACTCGTGTTTTGCATTCTGTAGTCACAGTGTGGTGGAAGAAGACCCGAAGGAAACTTGAAGTGAGAAGGATGAGGAGGCAACTTTTGCACATTTCTTTGTAAAAAATACTGTACTTGCTTGACTGTAGTGCATATTCTTTATATCAAATACTGCAAGGACCTGATTTACCTGATAAACTGAAAGTTTTCCAGTGCAGATATACCATAAGTGATCCAACAAATCTGTACTGGATTAGGTACAACTGTATGCAGTTACAGAGAACCTGAGATCAACATAAATGGTATGTTTATACTATCTGGGGCTTCCTCAAGTAGTCCCATAAGGTACATGGGCTCCCTCGTCATCCTCTCTGGCTGCTCTGTCATCTTCTAATCAGCCCCGGTAATCTAACCAGTCGTGGGCTTCTGCGCATGCGCGGCCTCGCTCATTTCCCTGCCACCCTTCCAAGCCTGAGAGCGTTCTGTGCCTGCTCAGTACTATTGCACAGGCACGGAATGCTCCTGGATGCGAGAGCTCTCGATGGGGGCGTGGGTGCGGCCGAGCCGCACATGTGCAGAAGAGCATGGCTGGCCTGATTTCTGGAGCTGATTAGAAGATAATGAAGCAGCTGGAGAGGACAGCGAGGGAGCCGACGGACCTCATGGGGCTTGAGGAAATCCTAGGTAAGTAAAAATATACCCTTTATGTTGATCTCAGGTTCTCATTGAAGCCTTAGTTCATCCACAACATTTCTCATTGTCCCTTCCCCGCCCCCCTCCCCACCACTGCCAAAAAATAAATAAAAATAAAAATAGATAAGATACTAATGACATTTCCTTGAAGGTAACCCAATCATCTTGAATGCCATGTGAATCGGTATGTCTAGGGAGGATCCTGAATGTGTTTGCTGGAAATTTCCTTCTTTATTTATAAATTTATTTTTAAACTAAAAATAAGCCCATCAGTTTACAAATGGCGCTAGGGCTCAGCCGCGACCTCTCTCAACCCCTTCTTCCACCTCCCCTCCGCAACGGCCGCACTCCCTGATGCATGCACACACCTGCCCCCCTGCACTCGTCCTCCTGCTGTCCCAAGTCCGCCCGCGTGGAGCAGTGCTTTTCAGCGCTGCTAGATTTGGGCGCAGCCGATGCCACCATAGAATATAATGGGAGTCACATCTACAACGGCACTCAGTGAGTAACTGTATTAGCAGTAAGTCACAGCGCAGGTATATCCTTCTTCTGGTATATCTTTCCACTCCACCACCTGTGTGCACTCAAAGTGCAGACAAAGCAGACAGGGATGCTTTTAGTGGAAAAGTATAAATTCTTTTATTTCTGGATAAAAAGGCAGAACAGGTCATACGAGGTAAAACACTTACTTCCAGAGGGTCCTAATCCACTTAGGACCCTCCCTTGGCATGTAGCGTTTCCCACCCAATGTGGTACTAAAACCCTCAGATATCGACCCTTGTTCAGTGCTGCCCACTCTTGTCCCGACTAGTTTCGGCGATTGCCGTCATCAGGGGATAAACCTAACGTGGGCGCCGTCCAGAGGCGTCGCTAGGGCTAAAGGTCCGAGGCACGTGCCACGGATCTCCGCCCACTGTGCCACGAACCTCTGCCATGTGATGCAGGGCACTTCAGTCCCCCGAAAGGAAGCAGCAGCGTCTGTTGCTAAGACGCTCTCTGCCGCTCTCTTCTCCCCTTACAGCATTGGCCAGCGTCAACCCAGCTGCTCCACCCCTTCTCCCTGTCACCTCCAACATTGGCCACTGAAGCTCCGCCTCCCTGCTGTTTTGAACTGAGCGCGGTCTTCTAAGCTTGATGGGGAGAAGCAGCAGTGTTTCCCGATGAGGGGCTGAGCTGAATCAGTGGGCGGGACACCTGCACTTCTCAGCACACACTGAAGACTGGATGATCGTGGAGCAAGCTGAAGACTGACGAGGGGGAGGAAACCGGAGAACAGACTCACAGCCAGAGCCAGCCACACGGAGCATGCAGCAGCTAATCAGGGGGAGGAGGTAATGTACTCAGTCTGGCTTGTTTCCTTTCTAGTGTCTCTCTCCCCTCTGCCCTCCCCCTCCCTTCTCTTGTGTATGTTGTGCTGAGAGAGAGAGAGAGAGAGAGAGTGTGTGTAGTATGGAAAGTTAACTTTGAATGTGTGTTGTGTGCCTCCATCTGTCCCCATGTGTGTATGCTCCTTTCTGTGTGTGTTTGTCTCTCTCTGTGGCTGTGCTCTGTCCTGTGTGTGTCTTTCAGCTTGTGCCCCTCTCCTGCGTGTGTGTTGTATGTTGTGTGTATGTGTGTGTGTCTGCCTGTCTATGTGCCCTGTCCTCTGCACTGACATCTCCTGCAGCACTTAATAGAGTACAGTCATGCCGCTCAATGTCCTCAGAGGAGCCCCAATATATTATCCCTACCATAGCCATAGTCTAATGTCCTTCCATATTATTATGTATTTATATAGCACTGTCTGTACATAGCACATAGTCATGTCACTGGCTGTAAGAGGAGCTCGCAATCTAATCCTGCCATAGTCATACTCTAATGTACTACCATAGTATTATTATTATGTATTTATATAGCACAGACATCTTCTGCAGCGCTTCATAGAGTACATAGTCCTGTCACTGACTGTCCTCAGAGGAGCTCACAATCTAATCCCTACCATTGTCATAGTGTAATGTCCTACCATATTATTATTATTATGTATTTATATAGCACTGACATCTTCTGCAGCACATTACACAGTACATAGTCATGTCACTGACTGTCCTCAGAGGAGCTCACAATCTAATCCTACCATAGTCATAGTGTAATGTCCTCCCATATTATTATTATGTATTTATATAGCACTGACATCTTCTGCAGCACTTTACAGAGTACATAGTCATGTCACTGACTGTCCTCAGAGGAGCTCACACTCTAATCCTACCATAGTCATAGTCTAATGTCCTACCATATTATTATTATGTATTTATATAGCACTGACATCTTCTGCAGCACATTACAGAGTACATAGCCATGTCACTGACTGTCCTCAGAGGAGCTCACACTCTAATCCTACCATAGTCATAGTCTAATGTCCTACCATATTATTATTATGTATTTATATAGCACTGACATATTCTGCAGCACATTACAGAGTACATAGTCATGTCACTGACTGTCCTCAGAGGAGCTCACACTCTAATCCTACCATAGTCATAGTCTAATGTCCTACCATATTATTATTATGTATTTATATAGCACTGACATCTCCTGCAGCACATTACAGAGTACATAGCCATGTCACTGACTGTCCTCAGAGGAGCTCACACTCTAATCCTGCCATAGTCATAGTCTAATGTCCTACCATATTATTATTATGTATTTATATAGCACTGACATATTCTGCAGCACATTACAGAGTACATAGCCATGTCACTGACTGTCCTCAGGGGAGCTCACACTCTAATCCTGCCATAGTCCTAGTCTAATGTCCTACCATATTATTATTATGTATTTATATAGCACTGACATCTTCTGCAGCACATTACAGAGTACATAGCCATGTCGCTGACTGTCCTCAGAGGAGCTCACACTCTAATCCTACCATAGTCATAGTCTAATGTCCTACCATATTATTATTATGTATTTATATAGCACTGACATATTCTGCAGCACATTACAGAGTACATAGTCATGTCGCTGACTGTCCTCAGAGGAGCTCACAATCTAATCCTGCCATAGTCCTAGTCTAATGTCCTACCATATTATTATTATGTATTTATATAGCACTGACATCTCCTGCAGCACTTTACAGAGTACATAGTCATGTCACTGACTGTCCTCAGAGGAGCTCACACTCTAATCCCTACCATAGTCATAGCCTAATGTCCTACCATATTATTATTATTATGTATTTATATAGCACTGACATCTCCTGCAGCACTTTACAGAGTACATAGTCATGTCAGTGACTGTCCTCAGAGGAGCTCACAATCTAATCCTACCATAGTCAGTCTAATCTAATGTCCTACCATAGTATTATTATGTATTTATATAGCACAGAGATCTGCTGCAGCACTTTAAAAACGACATAGTCAGGTCACTCTCTGTCCTCAGAGGAGATCACAATCTAATCTGTGCTATAGTGTACCCTAAGTCCTAGCCTGCCCTCCCCCCACTGGAACTTGGCACCCTAGGTTACTTTGCTTCCACTGCTCCCTAGCTCCTAGCACCTACTGCATGTCTGTCACCCACTACTTGTCAGCATTTACTTACTACTGTCATTTGTTTCCTACTGCCTGCCTATCACTATCTGATTACCACTAAAATCTATTAATCACTATTTACCTTCTACTAGAATCTACTGATCACGATCAGCCTGCCACCAGCATCAGCCGATAACTATCAGCCTGCCACCAGCATCAGCCGATCACTACCAGCCTGCCAATAGCATCGTCCGATCACTACCAGCCTGCCACTAGAATAGCTGATTAATTAAGGTAATCAAGGCGGGTAAGTATTTACCTTTCTGAACCTGATTTACCACATGAAAAGTAGTGATATAGCCCCTGCTAAAGCTTATTATCTGTGCCTGTACTGATAATAAACTCTTTGAAATGTGGGCTGATCTCCGCTACCTTCAGTATGTACAGTGTAAGCTGTTACTCTGTGCCTGTACGGATAGTAAACTAGCTGCAGTGTGTGCTGATCTCTGCTACCTCTAGTATGTACAGTATACTCTGTTACTCTGTGCCTGTACTGATTGTGAACCTGCCAAAGTGTGGGCTGATACCTGCTACCTTCAGTATGTATAGTGTATGCGGTTACTGTACTGATAGTAAACTAGCTGCAGTGTGTGTTAATCTCTGCTACGTCCTAAGCTGTTACTCTGTGCCTGTAGTGATAGTAAAACAGCTGCAGTGTGTGCTGATCTCTGCTGCGTTCAGTATGTACAGTATATGCTGTTACTCTGTGCATGTACTGATAGTAAATTAGCTGCAGTGTGTTCTGGTCCCTGTTAGCTCCAGTATGTACAGTATAAGCTGTTACTCTGTGCCTATACTGACAGTAAATTAGCTGCAGTGTGTGCTGATCTCTGCTGCCTACAGTACTACAGTATGTACAGTATAGTATAAGCTGTTACTCTGTGCCTGTACTCCCTGCTACCTTTTGTATGTACAGCATTAGCTTTTACTCTGTGCCTATACTTAACTTGCTGTAGTGTGTGCTGTTCATTTCCCCAATAACCCCAATATGTACAGTATAAGCTGTTACTTTGTGCTTGTACTGATAGTAAACTATCTGCAGTGTGTGCTGATCTCTGCTGCCTCTAGTATGTACATTATAAGCTGTTATGCCTGGTACACACCATGCAATTTCCCATCAGATAGATGGGTCGACAGATATTTTCCGACAGATCCGCTCAGATTTCTGATTGATTTTCTGATCACTTCTATGGAAATTGATCAGAAAAACTATCGGAAATTAGATCGGACCTGTCGGAAATTATCTATTCCACCCATCTATCTGACGGGAAATTGCATGGTGTGTACCAGGCTTTACTTTGTGCCTTTACTGATTGTAAACCAGCTGTATTGTATGTACAGTATTATCTGTAAAGCCTTGTACACACATACAATTTTGATTAGCCAATTTTACTACTTTTAGGTATTATGAGAGTTCAGCTCTGTCCATAGTGTATAAAATCTGTTGGCTCTCATACTACATGGAGGTAGTAAAATTGGTCAGTGATTGACCAATCAAAATTAAATGTGTGTACCGTGTTTCCCCGAAAATAAGACACTGTCATATTAATTTTCCCCCTAAAAGATGTGCTAGGGCTTATTTTCAGGGAGGGCTTATAATTATGAGGGGTGACACTACTGTATGTGCTCCCTCTTGTAAAATGTGCCCCCCATGTAGTCAGATGTGTCCCCCACCCCTAGTCAGATGTGTCCCCCGTGTAGTTAGCGGCAGCCCGGGCATCCTCTACAAAGTGGCGAGTGGAGCCCAAAGTGCCCCATTTGCTCCCGACCTCCCTATGCAGAGTGGCGAGCGGAGCGCAACCTTTAAAGCAAACAAGAAACTCACCGGGTTCCGAGGGGCCAGCGTTAACACCTCTCTTCAGCAGCGCGCAGCTTCCTCTCCTTGACAACGGCTCTTGTCATGTGATGCACGCACGTCCCGGCGCGTCACATGATGCGCCTGGACGTGCGTGCATCACATGACAAGAGCCGTTGTCAAGGAGAGGAAGCCGCGTGCTGCTGAAGAGAGGTGTTAACGCTGGCCCCTCAGGACCCGGTGAGTTTCTTGTTTGCTTTAAAGGTTGCGCTCCGCTCGCCACTCTGCATAGGGAGGGTGGGAGCAAATGGGACACTTTGGACGGCCAATAAGCTAGGTCTTATTTTTGGAGTAGGTTCTATTTTCGGGGAAAGACGGTATGCATCTTTTCTCTATGCCTATACTAATAGTAAACTATCTACTTGAAGCATAGAGGGCTCCATCCAACATTTTGCTGGCCAGGCTCTTTATCTTTAAATTAGTCTGCTGTTAAGTTCATGTACATTTGGCCCCACCCACGGACACGCCCACTTTCTGAATGACCACGCCCATAATTTGCCGCGGCGCGCTGCGCGCGCCGCTGGTTCTCTTTACTTGGTGCCCCATGGGTGCCACGGATCTTCTAGGACCCTAGCAACGCCCCTGGCGCCGTCAGAAGATTCGGCAGCAATTGCTGGAAGCCAAATTATATCATTCCCCAATATCCATGGCGGCCTGGAGGGGGAATAGTAATTAACACAGCCCGGACTTGTGCAGAAGCAGGATCAGCCATATACTGGCTGTATCCTGCACCCAAGTCTACCGGCGCCGATTTCAAATGTATGCCGCCCGCGTGCTACGCATGCAGGCTGGGCAAAAAGTATGGACACAGGAGGACGTGGAGACACAGGGGTTTTATTATATAGGATTACAACTAAGAGCGAGTGGCTGCTAGGAGGAAGAGGAGAAGGAAGGCAGTGGGATCAGGTAAATATAATCACATAGCTCTGATAATACTCTGCAAGGTGGGTGGGAGGAGGAGCAGGTCCTCCATAGCTCATAGATTCCCCCCCCCCCCCCCCCCCACACACACACACACCTTTGGAGTGTGCTATTGTTACACTCCTGCATACACACATGCATGTGGTTAAAAAAAAATGTAATTGCATTTAGCACTGCATGGGCTCGACATAATTCTTTACTAAGGGAAATAAGCAATGTATTGCTGTACGATGGGGAAATCATAAGAGCTCCTGATGTACAGAGAGCTAATATAGTGCACTCTTTTCTGCACATCATAGAGACACAAAATCCCATCCAATACTTACCTGAGGATCACACTTTGCAATCCCTTCACTTAGTCAACAAAACTGTCTTGAGCTAAATTTACTGTGTTCGGTGACCTTTTCTTGTATTCCTTTTCTGCATACATTTTAATAAATGTATGCAAGCAGGAAAATCCTAGGTCCGCTCAGAATTTGAATTTGTTTCCTAGTGTTTTGCTGTTGGGAACTTTAGAAAATGTTTCATTTCCAACAGGTAAATTTAGAGTCAAGTATTTTATTATGCAAAGAATGTTGCCACCTGAAGAAGCAATCGTGATTCAAATTGCTTTAGTCAATAATTATTCATAAGGATGCATCCTGCAATACACGAGAACAATGCTTGATAGCTACAGGTGAACAAAAACAGTTTGCATCTAGTAATGACAGCTCTACTATACCCCAGATTAACTCCCTACTCTGACAATCAAACAGCACCCTACCTTCAAAAAAAGCCTCCGTCGATCCCAGGGCTGGGTATATACATTTTTGTCCACTGGGACAATCATGTTGGACTGTTCCGTCGACTTGTACACTAGGCCGGATTTATACAATTTGTGCATAGGCCATGTATGTTGGGGCTTTCTTGTGCCGCAGCGCCCCTCCCATGCCATGTGCAGCCCCCTCTTCAATGTGCAACATCGATGTACAGCAGCCCCCCCTCCATTTCCATGTGTTGCCCCCTCTTCCATATTTATCTTCCATGTACAGAAGCCCCCTTCCCATTCCATGTGTTGCCCCCTCTTCCATATGTATCTTCCATGTACAGCAGCGCCCCTCCCATTCCATGTGTTGCCCCCTCTTCCATATGTATCTTCCATGTACAGCAGCCCCCTTCCATTCCATGTGTTGCCCCCTCTTCCATATGTATCTTCCATGTACAGCAGCGGGGCGCTGTCCCATTCCATGTGTTGCCCCCTCTTCCATGTGTATCATGTGTATCATCCATGTACAGCAGGCCCCCTCCAATTCCATGTGTTGCCCCCTCTTCCATATGTATCTTCCATGTACAGAAGCCCCCCTACCATTCCATGTGCAGCCTCCTCTTCCATATGTATCTTCCATGTACAGCAGCGCCCCTCCCATTCCATGTGTTGCCCCCTCTTCCATATGTATCTTCCATGTACAGCAGCCCCCTTCCATTCCATGTGTTGCCCCCTCTTCCATATGTATCTTCCATGTACAGCAGCCCCCTCCCATTCCATGTGTTGCCCCCTCTTCCATATGTATCTTCCATGTACAGCAGCCCCTCCCATTCCATGTATTGCCCCCTCTTCCATATGTATCTTCCATGTACAGCAGTCCCTCCCATTCCATGTGTTGCCCCCTCTTCCATATGTATCTTCCATGTACAGAAGCCCCCTTCCCATTCCATGTGTTGCCCCCTCTTCCATGTGTATCTTCCATGTACAGCAGCCCCCTCCCATTCCATGTGTTACCCCCTCTTCCATATGTATCTTCCATGTACAGCAGCCCCCTTCCCATTCCATGTGTTGCCCCCTCTTCCATATGTATCTTCCATGTACAGCAGTCCCTCCCATTCCATGTGTTGCCCCCTCTCCCATATGTATCTTCCATGTACAGCAGCCCCCTTCCATTCCATGTGTTGTTCCCTCTTTCATGTGTATCATCCATGTACAGAAGGCTCTTTCTTTAACAAACAGCTGCCATGGGCATCAGTTTCCCTTTTTTATGTGTTGTTCCCCATTTTCAGCCTCCTCTTTGATATGTAACAACCCCTATTTCATGTCCAGATGCCCCCTTAGGCTGGGGCCATGCAAGGCCTGGGCCTTTGTGGCCGTTCCAGAAATCCAACCCTGCTTATACAGCAATCTGTTTCCTATGTGCAGCCTACCATAAATGGTACTCCTCTTTTCTATGTGCAGTCCTCTTCTCTTCATGTGCAGCAGCCTACCCCATCGTATGTATAGCCGCCTCTTCCATGTGCAGTGTCGGACTGAGGTGGAAAACCTGAGGAAATCCACCTGCTGGCTAAGCAGCAGTAACCCTGTGTTATCAATCCCAATAGAAAAACCTGCAACACGTCTTCACTGTAAGCAGCAACACCTGATTACTGCTGATTGGCCAGCAATTGGATTTCCTCAGCTTTTCCAGCTCCAAGTCCAACACTGCTTCCATGTGCAGTCATCTGTAAACAGCAGAGCCCCTTTTTATGTTCAAAGGACAACTGTAGTGAAAGGGATATGGAGGCTGCCATATTTATTTCCTCGTAAACAGTATCAGTTGACTGTCAGCCCTGTTGATCTACTTGGCTGCAGTAACTGAATAACACCACAAACAAGTATGCAGCTAATCTTGTGAGATCTGACAATATTGTCAGAAACAGCTGACCTGCTGCATGCTTGTTCAGGGTCAATGGCTAAAAGTATTCTAGCAGAGGATCAGCAGAACAGCCAGGCAACTGGTATTGCTTAACCACTTGAGTACCGCAGTGTTAAACCCCCCTAAAGACCAGGCCATTTCTCACTTAATAGGCCACTGCAGCTTTAAGGCTTCGCTGCAGGGCTGTCCAACTCAGCACACAAGTCATTCCCCTCCCCCTTTTCTCCCCACCAACAGAGCTTTCTGTTGGTGGGGTCTGATCGCCCCTCCAGATATTTATTTTTTTGTCAATATTTTTCTTATTATTTTTTAAATAAATATGCCTATTTTTGTTATTTTTTAATCCCCCCTCCCTCCCCCCCAGCCAATCAGCGTGATCAGCTGTCATGGGCGTCAATCTATGACAGCCGATCACTTCCCTGCTTCTGGAGGGGACAGCTGTGTCACACGGCTATCCCCAGTACAGCGCTGCTGCAGATCACAGCGCTGTACAGCAATTAAAGACTGGGAGACTGCTCCGCCATCAGAGCGGGGATGCGCAAGCATCAGCGCACATGATCGCCTGCAAACCACGCCCCAATGACCTTACGCCAATCAGCATTAGGCGGCCTTGGGGCTGCCGCCAAGCCCATCGGTGTGACGCAGTAGGCAAGAGGTTAAAATAAAATAGATACAGTATGCAGTTTTGGACTGGGAGCTGGAAAAGCTGAGGAAATCCACTTGCTGGCCAGGCAGCAGCAATCAGGTGTTGCTGCTCACAGTGAAGACTTGCTGCAGGTTTTTATTGGGAATGATAACACAGGGTTACTGCTGCTTGGCCAGCAGGTGGATTTCCTCAGTTTTTTCACCTCCCAGTCCGACACTGTAGATAAGGCAGCCTTCATATCCCTCTCGCTTTAGTTGTCCTTTAACAGTTCCTCTTTTCCATATGCATCTCCTACTAGCAGAAAATACCCCCCATGTGCAGCCCACACTTTCAGCACCCTCATTCCCTTGTCAACTCCTCAGCCATATGCAGCAGCCATATGCCCCACCTGTTTAGGTATAGTCATTCCCAACCCACCATGTGCAGCAACACCCCTGGTTTATAGCCTGTGTGGCCTTTGCTTAAATATGTTCATCTTCTTGACTGGGTTAAAAATATATATTTTTTAGAATGTGAGGTGCTTTCCCTCATTTCTGTCCTCATGACTTCCATGGCTTTAGTATGAATAGGGATGTAGTTCACAAACACATTTACAAATGTGTGTTCATGACGGGATTTGCACGTTCGCGTGCTCATGCAAACTATCATGCGTGTTTGCCAGTGGTGAACTTTTGTCCTTTAATGACTAGCATGACCTTTAAACCAAGGTACGCTGGGTAATTTGATCTCTCAGGTGTGTCAGCACAAAAATCCGGCAGACACAGCTAATATGTAAACAGGATGTTAACCCTTTGTCTGCTTCCATGAAAGCAGGAAGTAGACACACTGCCAATTTATTGCAGGGCTTCTGTAAGCTGTAACAAAGAAATGTTTTTCTGTAAAGGTTATTATATTGTTGCTTATCTTTTAGAGCAGAGAGGATGTTCTGAGTTCAGGTACCACTTTAACCCCTTTTTTCCCTACAGGTGGTTTTTCATCAGTGGCAACCTTCCCACATTTGTTATCACAAGTTCACAATAGACTAACACAAAACAAGCCTAACAGGATTTATCCTGCTAATCAGACAGTGTTTAAAGAGACACTGAAGTCTCAAAAAAAACATCTTTTTATTTAACAAATGTGTTTAATATGTTTGCCCTAACAAAACCGCTGCACTCTAATCTATCTAAATCCCCCCTAACTCGCCCTCCCTCTCCCCTGCAAAATCCACGACTTTCCTGGTCGTGGATTTTGCTGGTCTAGGAGGCAGAGCTATGAGCTGCAGCTCTGCCTCCATTCGCGTCTATCAGTGGCAGATCTCCGCCTCTCCCCCGCCCCTCTCACGAAGGAAGACTGAGAGGGGCAGGGGAGAGGCGGCGACAGATGCACTGAGAGGCAGAGCTGCGGCTCATAGCTCTGCCTCTCATGGAAGCGCTGCCCGGATTGCCCCCCGGGGAGTTTGGGGGGATTTAGATAGATTAGAGCAGCGGGAATGCGGCGGTTTAGTTAGGGCAAACATATCAAACACATTTGTTAAATAAAAAGATTTTTTTTGAGACTTCAGAGTCTCTTTAAAGAGACACTGAAGTCTCTTTAAAATCCGTTTTTTATAACAAAATCCTGTTTAACATATTAGCCCTAACTAAACCGCCGCATCCCCGCAGCTGTAAGCTATCTAAATCCCTCCTAACACGCCCTCCCTCTCCTCTGCAAAATCCACGACTTTCTTGGTTGTGGATTTTGCTGTCAGCATTAGCTTCTGTGTGAGGCCGGGCTATGAGCCGCAGCCCTGCCTCACACGCGTCTGTCAGCGGCGGATCTCCGCCTCTCCCCCGCCCCTCTCAGTGAAGGAAGACTGAGAGGGGCGGGGGAGAGGTGGCTATCCGCCGCTGACAGACGCGTGTGAGGCAGGGTTGCAGCTCATAGCCCGGCCTCACACGGAAGCGCTGCCCGAGTGCCCCCCGGGGAGTTTGGGGAGATTTAGTTAGCGTAGAGCGGCGGGGATGCGGCGGTTTAGGTAGGGCTATTATGTTAAAGGGAATTTTGTAATAAAAAACAGATTTTTTAGAGACTTCAGAGTCTCTTTAAGGCTCTACAATGTACCATCTAGCCCCGGAATGAGCGACGTCCCACGGTATGACTCATGACCGATTTATCACCTGCTTAGTGATCGGGCCTCAGACACCAGTGCAGTCGTAAGGCAGTGATAAGAATGTTTTAATAAACTCTAATCATGTGTAATGAAATTTCATCTAAGAGAATATTGAAAAGAACTGTGCTGATAGACAAAGACATTTCTCTTGTCCCAGAGCAAGATGTAATATTTTAATTAAATGTGCTCTCGTTGTAAATAAAGAGAACGGCTTACCAACATTTGTATTCATTTAGGGAATCACTTCTTTTTGGAATTCTGAGAATGATTTGACAACGTTTGACTGAACACTGATTGGTGGATGCCTTTGGTCCAAATAGTCATTATTGCTTAGGAATTTCCCTTGGCATGAGGGTTTCATTCATGTATTTAGGGCTAGTAAGGTGTGAAGGCAAAGCCGGACATAGGACTGTGCAGGTCATGCAGCCGCATTGGGGCCCTATGTCCCCTGGGGCCTATGCAGCTGCACCACAGTCAGGGCCAGATTGTCCTCTAGCTCTGTGTATATGTCGGCACTCAGTCCGATCGGAAACAGTCTCTCCCTCCCTGTGTCACTCCCTTCCTTGTAGCTGTCTTTCCCCCATGCCATTTTCCCCTATGTGGCTGTCTTTCATTATAACTATATTCTTTGTGAGGTGCTGCAGAAGTTGGCAGCACTGTATAAATACACAATAATAATATGGTAGGATATTAGACTATGATTATGGTGGGATTAGATTATAAGCTCCTCTGAGGACAGCCAGTGACACGACTATGTACTCTGTAAAGTGCTGCAGAAGATGTCACTCCTATATAATGTCCTACCATATTATTATTAATATGTATTTAGACTATGACTATGGCAGGATTAGATTGTGAGCTCCTCTGAGGACAGTCAGTGACATGACTATGTACTCTCTAAAGTGCTGCAGAAGATGTCAATTCTGTATAGATACATAATATTAATATGAAAGGACATTAACAGGGCCAGGCCAGCTCTAGACTTTTTGCCGCCTGAGGCAAACTTGTGAGGATGCCACTCCCCCCCCCCATAGGTAGTATAATTGCCCCCAGTATAGGTAGCCTGGAAGGGGTAGCAGCCAGGAAGGGGGGCAGCGGGGCACAGCAGTGAGGATGGGGGTCGGACCCCCACTTCCTCACCTGGGTCCCCCAGTCCGCTCTCCCCCTCCAGCTAATTGTGTAGTGTGTGGTCAGGCAGCGGGCGGGGAAGCAATTACTCACCTCTTCCTTCCGCGCTCCAGCGTGTGTACCACCGCTCATCACTTCCTGCAATATCGCTCAAGTGGGTGGCATTGCAGGAAGTGATGAGCAGTGGTACGCAAGCTGGAGCGCGGAAGGAAGAGGTGAGTAATTGCTCCCCGCCCAATGCCTGACCACACACTACACAATTAGCTGGAGGGGGAGAGCGGATAGGAGGACCCAGGTGAGGGATCCTTCCCCACCTCTGTGCCAGGGTCCTCTGTCCATAGCTACTAACCCCTCCAGCTCGGCGCCCCCCCCCCCCCCCCCCCCACACACACACACAATTTTGCCACCTGAGGAACCTGCCTCACCCCGCCTCATGGGCGGCCCGCGCCTGTACATTAGACAATGGCTATAGTAAGATTAGATTGTGAGCTCCTCTGAGGACAGTCACTGACATGACTATGTAATCTGTAAAGTGCTCATACATGTATTATGTATTTATACATAATAATAATAATAATATGGTAGGTGCGTCCTGCATGCCAAAAAATATGGCAGATTGACTCCTCTGAGGAAAATGATTATGTCACTACTATATAAATACCCTATAATAATATGGTAGGACAGTAGACTATGACTATGGTAGGATTAGAATGTGAGCTCCTCTAAGGACAGTCAGTAACACGACTATGCACTCTGTAAAATGCACATACATTTCACAGGCAACAGCTCTGGTAGATATTCCTGCAGTCAGCAAGCTAATTGCACGCTACCTCAAACATTGCGACATCTGTGGCCTTATGCTGTGCGATCAAACTGCACATTTCAGAGTGGCCTGTGGCCAGTCTAAGGCACACCGTCCTGTGCAATATTCATGCTGTCTTATCAGCACCTACTGGTAATGTGGGATTTGAGCCTTTGACTAGGGTTCAATCCAGGTGAATCCAGGTTCAAGCCAGTATGTAAGACAGTAAAGAGTCCTCGGCAAGGTTCCCTTATTATCCTGGTTGCCCCTGGAGTGCGCCCTGAAAGGCTGCAGCTTTGGTGCATCGAGTCTGCAAAAAGCAAAAACAGAAGTGATCATTAACAGCATAACACCAATAAAGAGTTAATGCAGCAGTTGAGAGTTGGCCCCTCTGGTCCTAGCGCCCCAGCGTAGTAAAGCCTTTGCATCCCCTATTGCTACTGTTGTTACTGATGAGAGAAGAAAGAATTTCCCCATAGCTTTGATCCAAGTAACAGTTAAAAACATGAGAAAGGACAGTGTTTTACCAAATTGTCATGTCCTTGAGAGATCAACTGCGAGGAACTAGACTAAGTACATTTTAATACACAAAAGTGATCATTTACACGCCGGTGCTGTGGTCTGCCCCGATCATTCTACTTCAGAACGCTGAATAGCTGAACAGATGTGAGCCATTCACGATGTGACATTTAATACTGACTGTTAGCACTGCATGGCTGTAAAACCGTTCATAAGTGATATTTCCTGAGAACAAACACCAAATCATCTCTATTAGGCCTGTAAATTCAGATGTGTTATTGCACGGTAGCTGGAGAGACACTCTAATTGGAGACATGATGGGCCTTCCTAGATTAATTTGTTTTTACTTAAATATATTAAATGCACAAAGTCATTTTTCAGCAGAGTAGATGCTGTATCATTTCACGGCCATAGCAATTTTGTTGTATATTTTGTGATGGAAAGTCCTGCTTTATAACTTATACCAAGTTTATGTGCCCAAACTAAATCTCCATACCCAGCCGCTGAATGCTCACTGATCCATGAGGCAGAAACAGAGTACGGGTTGGAATGATGAATTGTATACTATGGAGGACACTTGTGGAGAAGGGCCTCTTTGGGTCTGATTTACTACCAAAGCAGATCATGAGTTGTTCCTCAAAATGGAACTAGATTTATTCAAAATTGTCCACTGGTAGCTGGCAAGCAGAATAGAAATGGGAAAAATTTGTTTGGGAGGGCCAAGGCAACCAAGGGGTCCTTGCAAGGTAAGTGGGTGACAATTAGGTGTGTTCAAAAGTGGTCAGGGTTACATGTGACAAATAGGGTGTGTCAAAGTTCTGGTGCCTCTAATGCCGTGCATACACGGCTCGTTTTTTGCGCCGGATCGAGCCAGCGCATCCCCGCTTGTCCGCGCGCGGATCGATCGCCGCGCATCCCCGCTCGTCCGCGCGCGGATCGATCGCCGCTCGTCCCCGGAATCGAGCGGGCGCGGGTCGAGCGGCATGATCGGGCCAGCTGAATATTATCAGCTGGCCGGATCAGCTGGTCGATACACGGTACAGAAACGTACCGTGTATCCCCAGCATCAGAGTGTTATGGCATTCCATTGTCTTTCGTATTGTGTCCCAGCATTCTTAGGGACCTGATTTCTGAAAAGGCCCGGGTCTTGGGTAGCTGCTACCCAAGGGGGTGGCTGGACATGGAATATATGTTGCTGCATATGGCAGAGGAGGCTGGGAAAAATATGGATGCTGTAAATGCAACACATGGAAAAGGGGAGGTGTTGGCAAAGACAGTTGTACATTAAAAACAGGGGCTGCCTTTCAAGGAGGTCACACATGCATGGGAGGGCTACCCATGGAATGGGAGGGGCAGTGTTGCATTGGGGAAAGGGAGCCACAATAAAGTTGGCCTAGGGGCAGCAGAAGTATAAATCTGGTCTATTGAAATCAACTGGTCTAAATCACTTCTGTTCCTACTAGATGACATACCCCAACTCAACACAAACTCCAATATACAACTACAGGTAGTGTCCCAATTTAAATATCTGGGGATCCAAGTAACAAAAGATCTCAACCTATATAAACCCTTAAATATAGACCCGATAGTCCGTAGTTTTGAAGATAAATGCAAAACATGGAACAAACTACCACTCACTCTTATAGGAAGAATCAATCTCCTGAAGATGATATTCCTACCTAAATTCACATATGTCTTTAGACAATCCCCGATTTGGCTCTCTAAGGGCTTTTTCCGCAAACTTGACTCTATTATACTTAAGTTCATCTGGGCAGGGAAACAATCTAGGATCTCATTAGAAATTCTTCAACTACCTAAAAATAGAGGTGGTCTAGCACTACCTAACTTACAAAAATACTTTTGGGCCTCGCTACTTGTTACAGCGCGTTGGTGGTTTTCGCAGGATCATCACAACCCGGCGGTTAATATAGAGGCGGCTATATTAGGCTCCTATGAACAACTCACTAATTTTCCTTATAGAGGACCTAAATCTAACCCAGATGCCACAATAGCTATGGCAACAACGTGGAAAGCATGGAGGGCGGCTAGGGCACCTTTACAAATAGAAAACACAACATCACCTTATACTCCACTGTGGGGCAACCCCCAATTGCCACACTTTTTTACTATTCCAGACCCAGTCATATGGGCGAGATACGGTATCAAAAACCTGTCTCATATACACGGTAATCACAGTATATTGCCTTTTGATGACCTTAAGAGGCAATATAACCTCTCCAATAAACATTTGTTCCGATACTTACAATTAAGACATGCTTACAACACACAATTCAAGAACATAAACTTAACGCTGGAAATGGATGCTCTAGAAAAGCTATTATTAACTAAAGAACTGACAAAAACACTATCTACAATATATATTGAACTCCTGACTATGAACAACAGTAAACTGGACTTTGTACTACAAAAATGGATTGAGGATGTTCCCAACCTTGATAGAGATGACTGGGACACAATATTAGAAGAATACCCAACTACGGTGGTCTCGGCTAGAGACCATCTACAACAAATCAAATTCTTACACAGGATTTACTTCACTCTGGAGCGTGTGCATAAAATAAGTAGAGACAACTCGGATGAGTGTTGGAGGTGTCGAGCGCGGTGTGGTAGTTTTATACACATTTTCTGGACATGTCCTCACATTATACCATTTTGGCGCGCTGTGCTGGACACAATCAACGCCATACTTCAAATCACCCTTAGTCTGGACCCCGCCCTAGTGCTTTTGGGTCACCTTGGAGAGACATCTCTAAATAAACACAAACAATTGCTTGTCCTGGTGTTATGCTTCCAAGCCAGGAAGCAAATACTCTTAAACTGGAAACAGGCCTTGGTGCCTACTATAGGTAGCTGGGCTAAATCGGTAAACAAGACCTTACCTCTATATAAAACCACTTACTTAAACAGGGAATGTCCTAAAAAGTACCACAAAGTTTGGGGTATTTGGGAAGAAAAAATCCTAGATTCTACAAGTACCAACTTTATCCCAATTTTGGATTGACCCTTGGATTGATCCTTAAGGGACGGGGAGCGGCACTGTGGGTAAGGGGGGGGGGGGGGGGGCAGGGGACGGACACTTTTCTTTTCTCTTTCTCTTTTTTTCTTCTTCACTTCTCTTCTTTTCTTCTTTACATCTCTATATGTTCACTGGAGAGGCACTGTTGTCCTAAATACCTAATCGATTGCACTTGTTGACCATGTTAACCGTGCAACAGTGAACTACATTTCATTGAAAATAAACTGGATGTGTTACAATGTTTATTGTTGCTATAATGACAGCGTTTATTGTAATGGAACAATTAATGTGCCTTTCCACATTGTTTGTGGTTTACTGTTTGTATGTTTAAGAAAAAACTTCAATAAAGTTTAACTGTTAAAAAAAAAAAAAAAATCTGGTCTAAAGCATTATAGTTCCACTAATAGAATGCACAGCTTTCTAGTTCACCTTCTACCATTCTTCAACCTTCAACTGCCAGTTACAGTATGCTCCAGTTTTCTAGTGCCCTCTTATTGGGCTCTCATTTTACAGTGCACATGGGTCTCCATCTCTCCCCCATCAAGGAATCCGAATTTTATAGAACTTCCTTAAAGAGGAACTCCAGTGAAAATAATGTAATAAAAAAGTACTTCATTTTTACAATAATTATGTATAAATGATTTAGTCTGTGTTTGCCCATTGTAAAATCTTTTAAATCCCTGATTTACATTCTGACATTTATTACATGGTGACATTTTTACTGTTGGCAGGCGATGTAGCTGCTGCATGCTTTTTTGGCAGTTGGAAACAGCTGTATTTCCCACAATGCAGCAAGGTTCACAGACAGGAAACTGCCAAGAGTACATACTCAGTATTTCTTTGTGTTAGGGTTTCACCACAATATCAGCCATACAGCGCCCCCTGATGGTCTGTTTGTGAAAAGGAATAGATTTCTCATGTTAAAGGGGGTATCAGCTACTGATTGGGATAAAGTTCAATTCTTGGTCGGAGTTTCTCTTTAAATGTGTCCCTTACTTAGTAGCATTCTTCTGCTGACAGTGTCTGGAAGCACACTGTTATCAGAGATTGGGAGACTGCAGTGGCTACTGCAAGATTTGTGGGGCCGCTCCATATATTACAGACTACATGCAGTTTTCAATAACACATAGATTATACTTAAAACAGGCAGATATTGCCCATGACAAGCAGGTATCAATGACAAAAAATACTATTAGCAAGAGGCAGATATTACCAACAACAGGGATATTACCAACTATATAAAGATAAAAAAAAGTGGCAGGCAGATATCAGATGACACGCAGCTGTTACCAATGGCATGGAGGTAGCAATAAGAGACAACTTCCAATAATAGGCAGAAACCCCAGTGACAGTCGGATGCCCCAGTAACAGATGTCCAGTGACAGGCAGATACTAGTGATAGGCACATTATTTTAAGCAGAATTTGATTTACACGAGCCTTACTTGAAACATAATACTCTATTTTCTTCAGTTACATTCCACACATTAACATGCTGGGGTATGCCTTTAGCTGAATACATGTTGACATGAAACATTAAAAAACAAGCAGAATATGTGGCTGTCTTGACCAGAACAAGTGTCCGAAGTGAATATGGGATTACAGTATCTCACTTTACTATGGGATTATTTTACTATGGGATTATTTTACTATGGGATTGTTTTACTTGACTCTTCTGGAATATGTCTATCAGCGAAGGGGTACAACGTGACATTTATATGCTCATTTGAAATATGCTTTCTTTAAAGAGGAACTCCAGCCTAAACAAACATACTGTCATTAAATTACATTAGTTATGTTAATTAAAATAGATAGGTAATAAAATCTCTTACCCACACTGTTTTAAAAGAACAGGCAAATGTTTGATTTCATGATGGCAGCCATCTTTTTGGTTGAAAGGAGGTGACAGAGAGCATGAGACACAGTTCCAACTGTCCTGTGTCCTGATCACCTCTCCCAGTTGCTAGGCAACGTGAATAACAACATAGGAAATCCCATCATGCTCTGCACAGCATCAGGGAAAAAAAGCCTGTGCTGTTTTCTTTGATGGGTGGAGCTTAGATAAAAATGCAGCTAAAAATGATGCTTTGGTAAGAAAAACAAAGTTCTGATGCTGTGAAACTGTTAAAGAAACACCAAGCCTTTTCAGTTCTGCTGAGTAGATTTTTAGCCCGGAGGTTCACTTTAAATAGTGGGTGGCAGCAAGACTTCAAACTGTAAGGGCTCATTCACACTACAGAACGCATGCAAGGATGCGATTTCAGGCATGCATTGCCATAGCACGGAATGAACGTCGTGGTGCAATAAAGCGCAGACATTGGCAGTTGTACACAGAAACGTGTGCATTGTGCGATAAAATGTTCCCCAGACGCGTTGCATCAAAATGCATGGGAACGCACAGCTGTAATGTGAATGGTGACATGTAAGTCTATGGACTTTCATGTTGCCATGTGGATTGTACACTACATGCGGTG
Organism: Hyperolius riggenbachi; assembly: GCF_040937935.1. Lineage (NCBI taxonomy): Eukaryota > Metazoa > Chordata > Amphibia > Anura > Hyperoliidae > Hyperolius > Hyperolius riggenbachi. Next base: position 64,827,526 of record NC_090656.1, on the reverse strand, counting down.
CATTAAAACTGACAGTGCTGCTCATGGTGTGAATGAGCCCTTAAAGGGAACCGGAAGCGAGTAAAATTATTTAAAATGAACACATGACGCAGCTGCAAATTAATATTACATACCAACCTCACCATCAGTTCCTCTTAGAAGCTCACCATTTTCTTCTTACAATAATCTCTTCCATTTCTGACATATACCAGTTGCTGTCAGTTATATATCAGCAGTTACAACTGAATGAGCAAGGTCTTGTCCATGTTTCCCTATGGCTCAAGTGGGGGATATTACAGTTTAACAGTGTGCTGACCAGGAAGCTGTTATGTGGTAATGGCCATTTCTAAAATGTTGGACGGATAATTCCACTGATCACAGTGGACAACTGGGATGCAGGAGAGGAGAAAGAGATTGAGGAGTAGACTACACAGGAGGTAAGTATGACCTGTGTATGGTTATTTTGACTTTTTATTTTCAGTTCAGGTTCTCCTTAAGGTTTAAGGAACAGTTTGAGAGATTACCAGTAAGCAGTGTTGCCAACTCATCCCTTTAATTACTGACACATATGAATTATACAGGTTTCGTGGCTAGGTAGATGCAGGTAAAGCACTGATTATGTGTAAGTAGCCCCAGAACCTGTATAACTTAGATGTGTCAGTAATTAAAGGGATGAGTTGGCAACACTGCCAGTAAGTGAATCAGTTCATGTGGGCCCATTGTGTACATGTCATAAGCGGCATAGCAATTTGAGATTGCTAATTAGATTTGGATTATTCATCACCAGTTTTACCAGGCCACTCCCCATTCACACTACTGAAGAGTCTCGGTTAGGCTCCCTGCACACTGCAAATCCGTTTTCCGATTCCGATTCTGATTCCGTTTCCGATTTTCCTTGAATACATTCAACAGAAAAACGGATCAAAAAACGCAGCATGCAGTTAAGATTAAAAATCTGAATCGGAATCGGATGTAAAAACAGATTAAAAAGCGGAATCGGAATCTGAAATGCATGCAGTGTGCAAGAGGCCTTATTCAGCACCGTCTGGGATTGACTGATGCTGGATAAGTGTGCTTTCTGGTTGCTTGAGACTCGGTGTTAAATATAGGCCTAGCTAATATAGCTGCCATTAACTCTTCATACATAATCACATTATCCAAACATTCAGCAGGGGGAGGAAACTGCTTTCAGAAGATGCCATAGCCACCGGCACACAGATCAGAGGAGTCAATCAGTCAATCAGGGCCCTCACATTCCAAAGCTGGTGGTGAGCTTCAATCAGAGCAGGCACAGGCTAAAGGCTGAGCACTGGGCGGCCTGCAGAGTCTGCTGTGGTTTGTGCTCTAGCACAACTCTGCTGCCATGATGGAACACTGTCTCCCTTGTGTGTATGCATGCTCTCTCCCTCCTGGGTGGACCTGCTCAATGGACACACGCAATACAATAGCACCTTGCACCAAAAATGCCTGCAGTGACTGTGCCCAAAAACTCCCTGGCTAGGGGCTGTCCCCAGGTAAATGCCGCCTGAAGCAAGTGTTGCGTCATAGGAGGACCAGCCCTGGTAAAAATACAGTAATTGAAATTATATTAACCTTGGGGGAGCCGTGGAACCCAGTCTTCAAGCACAGAGTAGTCCACAAGCAGTGTAAGAACTCGGCCTTCACCACTGTGGGTACTGTCAGGGATTTGTGCTGGTTGCTTGAGACTGCTGGTTAGTTGAGTTATAGATAACCAGGACTTTATTGTTTATGGTAGAACAATAAGCTCCTTGCACTTAAGTATTAATTCATAATTTCAAAATTTAAACATGCAACCAGTGGTGCTTTCTAATCATGGTGTCATCTAATGACAGAGAGTACTATTTCCATACCTGCTATTACGAGAAGGAACGAGTTAGATAGTTTTTAATTATGGACACCAGTTTGTAAAATTAGACTTTTTTTTCTACATGTTGGAAGCGGAATATGTTTAATCAAGCAGCTCAATGAGTACAGTTAAAAAATTAGCACAGGAAAAATTCCACCCACTGGACACACCATTTAGAATGACTAATGGTTCCATGTCTGGTGCTTAAAGACCCTTTACGTTAATTACTTTCTGTTCCACCCTGCATCACAGTGATGAAAGCTGCCTAGTGTTCAGTGCAAACAATAAATACATACTTGCACCATAACGACAAGCCTACAGATTACCGGCCATACATGATTTAAAGTTATGTAAAAGCAGTAGAGTTTTGTCACCTAAAATGATTGTTTGTGATGATCATATTGGTTGATAGTCTACTGTCTGTCCAGGCATCCCACAACATATGACGTTCCTACTCAAGACCTCGGTCAAGTTGAATCCAGGGGCGTAACAATAGCCCCTTCAACCCCTGCAAGGGAGGGCCCAGGGGCTGTGGGGACCCACTCCTCCTTCCACTCCTTACCCAAATGCAGAGTAGCACAGGTAGTGGAGAAATGTTTACCTTCTCCAACTCTTTGGTTCTCCTCCATGCATCACAGCCGCACACTTTCTGCTGCCGTTCGCTGGCTCCCGATCAGCCCACCTTTGCTGTGTGCTGTGCTCAACTAGTTTAATAGCATTAGCTACTCATCAGGAGCATACAAAACGAGTCCAGCACAGCATGTGGCAACGTTTGGCGTGAACGTAGAGGGAATAGGTGGATTAACAGCACGATCCAAGCTGACCCAGCGGCCAATGCACGGGGTGGAGCCTGTTAAAATGCAATACTTGCTTTTTATTGGAGTTTTGTAAGATCTTTTTATAATTAAAGTGGTTTTACTGTTTTACGCTATGGTGGGCCTGAATGTGTTTATTTTTTGAGGTGAACTGATCCTACATGTCCCAGTAAGAGAGACTGACAGCAGATATTCCCAAAGTGGCAGGGGGTCGCCAGATGAGCCCACAGGTGCTGTTGACCCATCTAATCGAGGGTCATTAATTAACGGTGAGTGCCCACTGCTTGGGGCGTGGTGCTGGTGGTGTCTCACTGAAGCAGCAGATTGGTCGCCTATTGGCAGGGAAATAAGCTGACAGGGACAGACTGTTTAATTTTACAGTTTATGGACTGAAGGATCTATAGTGCGCAGCTTGTATGAGATTGCTAGACTGTATTTAATTTGAATTAGCGCACCACCGTTATTACACTGCGACTATCAGCACAGTTTTTATTGTTTTTATGTATTGACGTAATCCAAGGAGTCTGAGGACACAGAGTCAGCCCCTAACCACAAGCATGCACTGACTATATTAGACTTCCAAAGTCCCTACTATGGGCCAGAAGTAACAACAGTGTGCAACTTGAATAGACCCAAGCCATAAAAACTCCCCAGAAAAAAAAAAGAGAAAGAACAAAAACCTGAGATGAAGGTAATTTTTTAAAGCGTATCCGAGGTGACATGATGAGACAGACATATATGTACAGTGCCAAGCACACAAATATGCTGTGTTCCTTTTCTTGCTTTTCTGCCTGGAAAAATCAAACATAAGGGATGCAAGTGACAGTTTCTCTCTATTTCGGATCAAGTCGGACTATAGCGTAGTATATAAGTATATACACTGATAAGGAATGGGGCTGAACATCCCATGAAGCAGCCCAAAGCACCTGCCTCAAGCGGTGTTTACCTCGGGACAGTGACATCATGAGCGGGGGCAGCGGGACCGGGGTATGGGCTTTGAAGGGGCAACACAACTGCACGGCCGAAGTGGGGAGCAGGGCCGACACCAATCCGCCCTCCCTCTCCATGGGTCCCCCTCCTGTGTCCCCTGCAGAGCTGGCACAGCAATGCATTTTGTAAATGACCCACATGCTCCATGGGACGTGTCCGTACTTCTCTGCAGCTGGCTCTTCTCTCTCAGCTATAACACGCAGTGCAAATTGTCGGGTGCTGTGTGATCATGCCACATCAGGGGGGCACATCCTCACAAGTTTGCTTCAGGCAACAAAAAGTCTAGAACTGGCTCCGATAAGGAATTACAGCCATACAACTTTTTCTGGCAGAGAATAGCCTCTGCGTGCAGGAGATAGAAAAACCAGTTCATATAGTTTGGCTTAGAACTCTTTCAGACTGTGGGAAAAACTGTATCACTAGTATAATTTATTTATATTCACCTTAGGTTTTCTTAAACAAAAATGGAACCATCCCTCCAAAAAAGAATTTGGCATGTATGTTAAAAGAAAAAAAAAAAAAAAAAAAGATTTGACATCACATAATCCAAAGATGCTTCTACACAAGCACAAGCAAGATCCTACTGCAACTCAGTTACTATAGAGATTTGTGCTTGGAATGCGTAGAATGGCCTTTATGGATTAGGAGCTGTGGGAGGTTCAGAATTTACCACTGCCTGGTAGGGCATGTCGAAGTCCCCAGCAGCTGATTGCTGGAGCCTGCCGAAGACGCTCCTAATCTCCTGTAACTCAAACTGTTAACAGCAGTTACCGAAATGATTTGTCTTACCTGTTCAGTAGATTTGATTACACATTTGCATAAGCCAAACAACACTGCCTAATGAGCGCGCGATCTGGCTCCGCTAAACTGCCTTTTTCTCTGAATTGAATTTGACTAGATATCTGTTTGTCCTTACCCAGTGACAGCAATCGGTGCGCTACATATTTGTCGACACTATAATTAAATGTAATTTCCTAAAGTGATTTTCAAACAGATGGAATTGGTGAGAAATTACCATTAGAAACATTCTTTAAGGCAGCATTTAGATGCGCTTCACACTTGTCAGTCTTAATACTTTATTTTGGGTTAAAGAATCTCGTGGGCAGAAGAAAATCTTTGTATAAAGATCAAAATAGGCATCTACGGCTTATTTTCTGTGAAAACTGTACAAATATTCTGTCAGCAGCTCCAGAGTGAAGCAGGTCATTTGGGTGCAAGAGGCTGGCTGATAATTTGGGCGCCGCATAGACTGCAAGGTTAATTTCAGTTATAGAATAAGGCCAAGAGGAGCTCGCAGGGTGTTGGAGGGGCCGTACATGATGGGCTTTTGCTGCCCAGGGCAAGGGCGTTAGTTAGGCATCAGTTTTAGGTAGGGCAGGGGGAGCTATCAGGGGTTAACGCTGTAGAGTAGGGTGAGGAGGAGTTAGATGCTGGGATTGGGTATTCCAGGCAGGATATGTAGGAAGGGGAGGAGCTCACCATTGCCAGAGAGGACGAGTTTTCCCACCCATCCTCCCTAATGTTGTGTTTTTTAATTGACTTGTGCGCTTTCCTTTTTTCATTTCTTTCAGGCAAAGTACGTTGTGGTACCTGTTATTGCAGCCTGCAGAAGCAGGGTCCTCGGAGGTCCCTGAAAGGTCAGTAATTGTGGGGAGGATATGCCTCAGTGTAAATTTTTGGTGCCTGAATTCGGTTTTGAGTGACAAGCTGTAGAAGTGAGTGATCAGCTGCAGCGGTGTAGCAGAATGGGGCAAGGGTGTAGCAGAAATGGGTGGCTATACTATAGCCAAGTGCCAAGAGATTAATTTGGGCGGTGGCAATCAGCTGCAGCAGGCATAGTGGAAATGGGTGCTCAACTATACCATAGGCGAGTGCCAAGAGGATAACTTGAGCGCCATAAGTACAGATGGGCACTCGGCTATAGTATAGGCGAGCACCAGAAATACTGGAAGACACTGCATAGGAGCAGAGGGGGGTGAGTTACTAGGCATCAAGGGTTTGGCTATTATGTAGCTAAACCCCAGTTCAGCAGAAAGCTGCTTAAGGCTCGGTCCACACTTGTGCGGGTCCAGAACGGAAACGGATGGCACATCCACAAAGCGGATGCGTTCCGTCCATTCTTCAACCAATTGTGCGCAAATACACCCATTCCGCGTCCGTTCTGTGTCTGCAGCATTGCTATGTCGGCCTGTACGCATTGTCAGTCACCTGTCTTTCCTCCACCGCTTGTCCCGCCGCTCAGTCCCTTCAGCAGCCCGGCGGCCAGCAGAAGCATGGCACTCCATAAACTGCAACAGGCCAAGTCTCCCTAGCAACAGGGAGAATTCTCACTGGTCCAACATGAACCAATGAGAATTCTCCCTGTTGCTGAGGATTCCCATTGGTCTGCTGCAGCTCAATGGAGAATCCCCGACCACCGGGCTGCTCAGAATGGACTGAGTGGTGGCAGTGGGCGTTTCTGCAAAGCTTTAAAAACGTATCTCACGGATACATTTTTAAAACAAGCAAGGTAAAACATTTGCATCAAGCGCAGAGATTATAAGAGCAGAATGTTTGTACTGTGTTTAAGCTAACTGCATGCAGTCAGAGTAGGATGAGAACTGAGAAGAGAATGAGGTCATCATTGGGGAAAATCAGCTTATTGTGCTGTGTGAGGAATCTGACAGTGAGTGAGGAGGGGGGAGGCAAGAGAGCAGCAGTGTTTTATTTGACTTGCACAGCAGAAGGGAGGAGGTGGCACTGCTGTCCTGATTGAGGAGGAATGGAGTGGCTGAGGCAGAAAAAAAAGTCTAGAACCGGCCCTGGTACTGCTCACCTCCATTTGAAAGCTTAGAACAACTTTCAGGTAATAAAAAAGGGTTGGTTGGAACCGGTTTCTGGCTCTCGTTTTATCTTACAGGTTGTCAGGATGCTCTCCTCCAGTATCTGGGGAGAAGTAAATCAGCTGTTTAACCACTGGCTGTCAGAGTTGGCAGGCAATTTGAGGCAGCCAATGATGGCCAGAGGGAGCCTATATAAGCAGAGAAGAGCAGGTGACATCACAGCACTGGAGCAGTAAGAAGGAGCTGAACCACCCACTCGCCCTTTGTCGCTGGCCTATTGGAAGTGTGTTACCTATCCACATAAGCAAATGTAATGGGTAATTGCTCCCTGTTGGGCGGACATTTATGGTTGTTGTTGGTCATATATCCCTTGGTTATCACTTGGTTCCCAAGTTTCCAAAAGCAGTGGTTATGATTTGTTTGGTTATACGTACTTATTAGTTATATTATGGTCTAAGGTAATAAATGAGTAATTAACTTAAAAAAAACCAATAAAGATGGCTGCAGGCTTTGCCCACATATTGGTGTCTATTATTCATATAGAGAGTGTTAAGCTGCGTTAAGGTGCCCATACATCAAATGATGTATGGGCAGATCGACCAAGAGACAGATTTCTCTCTGAATCTGATCCAAAAGAGATCAGCTGCCTGCCCATACACTGCAGGCCAATTCCCAATCGATTTCAATATGAATAGGCCTTGTGACGCCATATGCCGACGTCACACACGTGCCCACGTTATGCTGGCAACCACATGTGGTGTGTATGTAGACAGAGGATAGAGCACGGAGCCAGCAACGCCCCCCGACAGGTAAAGTATACCGCAGGGGGCACATTTTGCACTGGAGGGACAACAATCTCGATGGGACAGCGTTCTATTGCGTTTGTTGATCGTCCTGATATAGCATGCCATTACCGCCATGCAACCGATCTAGCATCTTGGCCCTACATCTTGCAGCATGTCTGATCAATACATGCAACCAATTTCTGCCTGAACATATTTGGCCTAGGGGCCGAAAAAGTATAAATCTGGCCTTAAACAGCTAAGCAGATAGTCATTTTTGAAAAATCAAATAAAGATGGCAGCCTCCATACTACTGGTTTCCTTTAACTATCTATGAAGTGGGGGTTCCTATTTTGAGCTTCAGGCTACTATTTTGTTCTAGTATACTAAGCCATTCTTATGATAGCGTAGGTTAAAATGTTCCCAACACTTTCTACTTTGTGTTAATTAGTAGGCTCTGCTATGTCTGCCTCGGGAACTTGTAATGCTCTTATTGGCTCCCCTTTCACGCTTTTCTTTCATGTTCAATGGCCAATATTTCTGCTCGTCTAAACTCCGTTTTTAGCCTCTTCCCATCTCTTTCACTCCTCAGTGAATTTGCCCGTCCAGTTCTGCTAATTTCTGGATTGCTTACATAGAAAATTCTCAGCAGACAACTGAGAGATAATCAGATTTCCAGCTCCTGCCAACTCCGCGCTGGATGACACTGCTGGAGAGGGCTGGGGGAAATCCAGGTGGCATGAGCCCCTAGGAGATCATTCAGTGGTTGCAAAACAGGTCCTGGCACCTACTCAGAGCAGATGGTCTCTCGGGGGCGCTAAATAAAAACGCTGATATAAAATACAAAAGGAAATATTGCACTCTTTGGCTTAAAGTGATTCTGTCATCACAGAAACAGGCTGTCTGCCATTGTTCACAGTTTGTTGTGAATGTCTACTTCCCCTTCTGTCATGCTTATCCTATGCATTTTTTGACACAAAACAACATGAAACATAAATCCCAACTTGAAGTTCATTTTTTTAATACGTGTTGCATATGTCATGATTTGCAATGCACAAAGTTTTGTGTAACTTTTATGCAGAAAGAATCACCATACATGTGATGGAATAAACTGCTTGGAAGTGTTCTCTAGTGTTGTCCGGATCATGAACGATTCGGATCTTTGATCCGAATCTCTTTTGTGAGTCGAATCATCTGAATCATCAAAATGAGTGATTCGGATCGCAAAGGGGGCGGGGCCAGGAGCGACACGCCCCCTCTCAGCGGGCAGCGGGGTCCTGGAAGCAGAGCAGAGATGGATCGCTCTGTTGGAGGGGGGCCTGCCTTGCTGCAGGGACAGGTAGATGAGAGAGAGGGGACATCGGTGCCACTGCCAGCTATGTGTAGAGCACACATACTGGCTATAATCTGCTGCTCATTATAGGCTGTCTGTTCCGTAGTTGTGCAGTGAACAAATTGGAAACTTTTGGGTCAGCTTAGTAAGGCAGCGTGCTGGGCTAGAAGGGCAGGCACTTTGATTGCTGTGCAATATGATCCTCCTGCACTGCTCTAAACAGCTGCACTTCACTTCTGGGAATGCTTTGGGGAATGCTTTCCTTCACTGTGCGACGTTAGCATTCAAAGTATACAGATGCACATATAGGTGAAATACATGTAAAGCATATGATTGCAGCATGTGGGTATTGTGTGCAAAAAAAACATTTCTGCTCTCTGCTCGTTCCCTCCTCCCTTCTCTGTTCACTCCCTGCCCTCTGTCCATCTTCTCCCCTTCTCTGTGTGTCCACCCCCCTCCCCTTCTCTGCCCACTGCTTGGAAAGACCTGTCCTGCTAGTCATTTCACCCCCAAATGCTTCTGTAGTAAAATGATCCGAGATTCGGATCAAAGATCTGGATCTTTTCAATGATCCGATTCGAATCATCCGGATCATTGAAAAGATCCGAACTTCGCATCTCTAGTGTTCTCATGCTATGCATTCACACTGGAGGTAGCTCTCCTACCTTCCTACACTGCCATCTAGTGGTCAATGCATGTCACCACACGGCCTTCTACTAATTTACTTACTGTACTCATTCTGTATTATTATTATTGTTATGATTATTTACTATTTATATAGCGTCAACAACTTCCACAGCACTGTACAGATTACACTGTCACTTAACTGTCCCTCAGAGAGGCTCACAATACAATCCCTACTATAGTCACATGTCTATATCATGTAGTGTATGTATCATAGTCTAGATCCAATTTAGGGGCAAGCCAATTAACTTATGTGTAAGTTTTTGGGATGTAGGAGGAAACCGTAGTGCCCGGAGGAAACCCACACAGACACGGGAGAACATACAAACTCCCTACTGTTACTAGAACCGACCCTGCTTGTGGGCAAGTGGACAAAGCCACTTGTCCATGAGTGGCTTCTTGCTCCTGCCCAGGTGCGACCATACTAGCACATGTACATTAAGGCCACGCCCATACGTGGGGTGGGCGCGGCTGTGAACAACCAGCAAGTCCCAGTAATAGGCAATAGGGTTAAGGAGTAGAGATGCGGACCATCTATTAAGATAAGCATCCATGACTTGAGGCACATAACAGGCCTGTAAGATACAACCATTTTCAGACTAACAAGAACACAGCTGAGAATTCATATTCTTTCTGTCAAAACTTCGGCAATCTTGAAAGTAAGTCTGTTGCTTTTGTAATCCTTGTTTGATAGGAAAAAATGCTATTTTAGCCCGAAGTTCCAAATGGAATCATTATAAAAAGTTATTGCTTCAGTCATTCTTTGGCTAAGCTTATTAGAAGGACCTAATGCACCAAATTCGAAATGAAACTTCCTTTGTAACGGTTTACCCGCTCCTCGGATGACATTGCACTAATATCAAGCTCATTAACAGTGAAGACAATACCCCATACCGTATGACCTTTCTGTATCGCATGTTCCCACATTAATCTGAAATTCATTGATTATTTCATTGTCCTCACCACTTTGCATATGCGACGCCAAAGGATATTTATAACAGGGCAGATTAAACCATAAACGATACAGATTAATTAGGCCGAGAGAGACGATTAAAGCGTGACACCTTAGATTTAAAGCTTTGCCGTTAATGACATCAAATTAATATTTCCTTTTTAATATGGAGATAAGATAACAGTCGTGTGTAATTGTTATATTTTTTTGTTCCTCTCTACCCCATATATATAGTTTGGATTTATTACCCCCGGATGCCCCCAGCTTATAATAAGCATGCCAGCCGTATATTTTCATCTCACCGGCTAACTCATTTAGGGCAAACAGTGTGATGGAAATGACACGTGTCAGCTGACTTTTCCGTAAAAATCAAAGAACAGCCAAGTGCGTTTGTTCTCTGCAACCTACAGGAGGTCATTGTGCGTACTTTGCCAGGGGGGAATGCCTTCCCTTTAAGCTGACAAACACAATTACAATCGCTGTGGAAAGAGGTGAAATTATAGGCCTGGCGTCCGATGGCACTGTCCGCTCCTATCTGAAAGGCTTTTGCAGCAAGCCATGCATATGTTTAAATGTTCATCAAAGAAGCAGGTTTTAAAATTGCTATATTTGCATCCGCGTGATCTAGCGAGAAAAGACATTTGACAGCGTCTCTTCTGAAACGTACGCTCTGACTTTGCCGTCCTTTAAAGCAGATCTCCAGGATTTAAGCCAAACGGCTTAACGTATTGGTGTACTTACACTTAAGGGTGTTTAAAATGTCTTAAAATGGAGCGCTGCTTGCATTATTGATTTGAGCCCTATGTGAAGATGGGACATGTCACCTTCAGTATGTACTTTGTACCTGTACTGATAATAAACTAAAGTGTGTGCGGATCTCTGTTTGAAACCTGATCTTCCAAGTTATCCCCACTGCTTCCCAATGGGAAACTGAACTTATGGGCCCTGATTTTCTATATGGCAAGGAAATGAACAGCGCTACTTAAAAACAGACAAGTGCCTATCTGCAAAAGAGTGCAAGCCCCACTTGTGGGATAAAATACACACCTAGCATACACATGACCTGTCTACCACTGGAGGATGTTGGTTTCCGTAACAGCTTGCATGCAACCTATTAAGTACTCGTCCCTCCCACTGCGAAGAAGTCAATCCTCCATGGGAGGGGACCTAACACTAACTAAATCCTATCCTATGTATATGCATAGCCTGGGTGTGGCTAATCAAGTAAATTCGAAAATTGCGCAAAAGGTGGATCAGCGCATCACCAGGCCGCCTCCGAATGGCCTCGAATCAGAGGTGTGCTGAGCCCCCCCAGAAACTGCAAACGCACCTTGAACCCAAACGGAAGCTCTGCATATACACCAAAAGCAAAGCTGTTAAGTGGGAGCAGCTGACCAAAAATGAATTAAATTAGTACATGGCAAGGAAATGAACAGCGCTACTTAAAAACAGACAAGTGCCTATCTGCAAAAGAGTGCAAGCCCCACTTGTGGGATAAAATACACACCTAGCATACACATGACCTGTCTACCACTGGAAGATGTTGGTTTCCGTAACAGCTTGCATGCAACCTATTAAGTACTCGTCCCTCCCACTGCGAAGAAGTCAATCCTCCATGGGAGGGGACCTAACACTAACTAAATCCTAACCTATGCATATGCATAGCCTGGGTGCGGCTAATCAAGTAAATTCGAAAATTGAAAATTGTGCAAAAGGTGGATCAGCGCATCACCAGGCCGCCTCCGAATGGCCTCGAATCAGAGGTGCGCTGAGCCTCCCCAGAAACTGCAAACGCACCTTGAACCCAAACGGAAGCTCTGCATATACACCAAAAACAAAGCTGTTAAGTGGGAGCAGCTGACCAAAAATGAATTAAATTAGTACATGGCAAGGAAATGAACAGCGCTACTTAAAAACAGACAAGTGCCTATCTGCAAAAGAGTGCAAGCCCCACTTGTGGGATAAAATACACACCTAGCATACACATGACCTGTCTACCACTGGAGGATGTTGGTTTCCGTAACAACTTGCATGCAACCTATTAAGTACTCGTCCCTCCCACTGCGAAGAAGTCAATCCTCCATGGGAGGGGACCTAATGTAACCCTCTCTTTCTTACACCATCTGCGACACTTCCAGCTTTCACACTCACTCGGCCACCAGCTCCTCCAGGCATAAACTCCAAGTGGACTGAAAGGGATGACACTCAGGCCTTCTGTGTTTTAAAGCTTTATTGAGGTGGAGTGCACTTGGCTGGAGCCTGTAAGACAATAGGGAAACACTGCCACTATCTGGGATATTGTCAGGCCACCAGCCCACCTCTTCCACAGTCAATCTTTGCACTCACAAAATATCATAAAACAGTGATCGTATAGTGGATTTTACATAGAACAATAATATATGAACATAACAGCAACATACCTGTAAGACAATAGGGAAACACTGCCACTATCTGGGATACTGTCAGGCCACCAGCCCACCTATATCATAACAGGCAGTCATTATATTCCCACATACATGTTACAGGATATATATATATATACAAAGCATACATGAAAATGAACAATAGAAAACATTTTACAGAGATTCTGCAGCAGGGTGATGTGAAACACTGCATGTCTCATACAGCAGCCATCTCAGGAAGAGCACATGGCTCTGTAACTAACATCATCTACTCAGCCTAGCATGTGCTGCAGGGCCTACAGGCTGCTAAAAAGCACACATATAACTCTTTACATTCTACAGAACTAGTATGGATATAGATCATAACTTTTTACAGCAGATAGATTAACTTTAGCTTCAGAGAACATAGACAGAGATCCTGCCTCTTCCACAGTCAATCTTTGCACTGAGGAGACCAAACCAACAGGTGGAATACACAGGGGGCTTTCTGGAACAGCCCATTGCTAAGATTCAGCCTGTAAACACTTTCCTCAGTTTTAGCTAATGACACATTTAAAGAGGTTTATTTTGCCTGTCCTAACACTCTGTTAACAGCTTTTGAACATATTAAACTATATTCAACAAGTGTACATTTCTGCAGCTCCTGTATATTGGTATGACCCTCTTGCAAACCTGCAGACTGGATATTTGGTGAAACTTCATGTGCCTAAAAATCACAGTGCTACATTTCACCCCTCCTGAATTTCACCAAATTTATGACACTAACGCAGGGGCGCCTCTAGCCTTCTTGTCACTCCAGGCAAGAAATCCTGTGGCACCCCCCCCCCCCCCCCCATAAAAAATAAAACAAAAATCATATACATTATAGAACACTTCACACATGATATAAGCCATCAGAGAGGGATAACTATGAAATGGGGCCCTAGGCAAGATAACACTTTGCCCTCCACTGATGGTCACCTGGCTCATTTAGTTAGATTTGGTGGGGGCTAGCAACCACCAGGCCCCTAAACTCTCTCTAGACCCTAGGCAGCTGCCTAAGTTTGCCTTGTGGATGATCAGCATTGTATGCCATACAGCACATGCTGCCAGTATGCACCTCAAATAAATACAGCATCCACACTACAAGTTCCAATGGCAGTCACATTGCAAGATTGGATTATCAAGCAAGACATTCTTACTTTCAAAATAATTTTTCACAAACATTATGAGATATGCAAATATGTTACCACCTGTTAGGGTAGGACTGGAGTGAGTATATCATGACATTGAAGGGCTGATATGGTAAGGTGGTTTAAGGCACAGTGCACACCGAGCGGTTTTAGCAGCGATCCGCCAACCGCATCTGTCTGTGAAAACGCTTGGCTACTGTATTTCCATGGGATGGTGCACACCAGCGGTTTGAGGTTTTTAGCAAACCGCAAACGTGCCTCCTGCTGCACATTTGCGGTTTGCAGAAGCGATTCTGCCTCAATGTAAAGTATAGGAAAAATTCAAACCGCTCTGAAAAACACTAGATCAGAGCGGTTTTCCAGGCGTATTTGTTACAGAAGCTGTTCAGTAACAGCTTTTACTGTAACAATATTTGTAATCTGCTTCACAAAAACACTCGGCATGTTTAGAAAATGTCTCTAAACATGCCTAGAATCGCTCTGAAATCTGCTTCAAAAACCGCTAGCGTTTTGAGGATCTGCTAGCGGTTTTGGTGTGCACTGGGCCTAACAGTTTGATTCATAATCCATTCTGGAGATAAGCACAGTGTGTTTGTAGTGTAAGTGATACAAGAGAAGAGAAGTAGAATGGAGGGAGGGAGGGTAGTGGAGGGTCAGAATTGATGACATGGATGAGCAGATATCTATGAGTAGAATAGAGGCTCAGTGGGTACCACTACTGCATTTTAGTGCTGAGTCCTAGGCTTGAACATTGGCCAGGGCAAAATCTGCATGGAGTTTCTGTCTTCAGACACTTCAGACATTTCCTGCATCCTAAAAAACATACTAATAAGTCAACTGGTTTACCCCAAAACAATCCTATATTGAAAATATTAGACTATAACTGTGGTAGGGATTAGACCGTGAGCTCCTCTGAGGACAGTCAGTGACATGACTATGTACTCTGTAAAGTGCTTCAGGAGATGTCAGTGCTATATAAATAAATAATAATAATATGGTAGGACATTAGACTATGACTATGGTAGGGTTAGATTGTGAGCTCCTCTGAGGACAGTCAGTGACATCACTATGTACTCTCTACAGTGCTGCAGAAGATGTCAGTGCTATATAAATACATAATAATAATATGGTAGGACATTAGACTATGACTATGGTAGGATTAGATTGTGAGCTCCTCTGGGGACAGTCCGTGACATGACTATGTTCTCTGTAAAGTGCTGCAGAAGATGTCAGTGCTATATAAATACATAATAATATGGTAGGACATTAGACTATGACTATAGTAGGATTAGATTGTGAGCTCCTCTGGGGACAGTCCGTGACATGACTATGTTCTCTGTAAAGTGCTGCAGAAGATGTCAGTGCTATATAAATACATAATAATATGGTAGGACATTAGACTATGACTATAGTAGGATTAGATTGTGAGCTCCTCTGAGGACAGTCAGTGACATGACTATGTACTCTGTAAAGTACTGCAGAAGATGTCAGTGCTATATAAAGTACTGCAGAAGATGTCAGTGCTATATAAATACATGATAATAATATGGTCGGACATTACAGTTTGACTATGGTAGGGATGAAATTGTAAGCTCCAGTGAGCAGTCAGTGACATGACTATGTACTCTGTAAAATGCTGAAGATGTCAGTGCTACATAAATACACAATAATAGTTCCAAATGCTACTGGCTCCCCTGAAGAGTGCTCAGACTAGTGTACATAATTGTGCACATTGTTCCCCAAGTAGCAGTTGTTTGGTCAGAGAGACAGTGGGAGAGGGAGCATGAGCAGAGGGTGAGGGCGAGCAAAGTTAAGCTCCACACTCACCACAGTGACTGCAACAACACAGGAAGATGGATCCAGCGAGGTGTCCCTCATGACAAGCGTCCAGCGATTCATCTTCCTGCCAGCGGGTATGTGAGATGTCACGTGACATTACAGGACGGGCGCGAACGAGAAGTCAAGCGACCTCAGTACTTTACTTGATCCTCAGTGACGGTCACTTTTCACCACACAACGCTAAGCGATGTCACGACATCGTGTAAATGACTACTTGTCGCTCAAAAAAAAAATGGATGGACATCGGGAAAATCGTTGGAAAAATCGTGAGGTGGTACATAGCATTAGAGAGAGGGCAAACAGACAGCATTAATGGAAATACATTATTATGCCATCTTCAATTATAAGTAGTGATAGATGTAATTACACACATTGCTTACATGTCCATTAACATTGTTTGAGCTTTAGATGCTGCCCTCCTATTCACTCTCTCACAATGAAAGACAAAACCTGCAACCCCCACTGTGTCCATTACACACTTCAAACACTGTCCTGTTGAATTCAGGGAGAAGTTCGGGCTGTGTAGGGGAGAGGATCAGATGATCCTACCTCTCCATAGCTAGTCATGGCGATCCTCCTGACATCTAGACATGCAGACATTCTAGCAGAGCACACAGCTGTCTGCAGAGTTTACTGTTTGTTTGTTTGTTTGTCTCACTCGCTCTGCAGACTCAGTAACATTTGGGGGTAGGGCGCTGTCACCTCTGTGGAGGGGCAGAGAACAGCTATAAACCAGACACCTTCTTCTTAGGGAGTATCTATAATTCTGAACTCTGAATGATTCTTTAGTGACTTAGCAGAAGGCTATTTGTGAAAAGAGCAGAGTAACCAAGCAGCTCAGGGTGACCCAAGCTACTAGGAATGTATAGGGGGATAAAAGGAACCAAATGCCCTCCTACTAAAAAAGCAACGCTTGGTGTAATTTGCCTTCTTAAAACAGAAGGAAATCTTTTTCTCTCCAGTCCCTTACAACGGTCTTTCAGGACAGGAATTTTTATTTCCCCTTGGACTGACAGTAATTTATTGCGCCTTCCCCATCAAAGCGCTCCAAGCCGCTGCCTGGGTGGTCAGTAGGTAAAGGCGCCCCTGCACTAACGAATAGGGTACAACTAAATAAAATGAAACACCAAACAGTACTACATAGCATTATAGAACATTCCAATGGGAACAGAATTGTATACTTCAGCTTGGACACTCTAAGGTATACGAGCATATGTCTGTATGGGATAACTGTTTCTTGGACTCTCTTTTGCAGGACCACTTAAGGACTACTTGGAGGGTGTGCACTCCCCTCACGTAGCAAGTATTGCAAAGTGCCTATCTACACAATGCTTAATGCAAGAAATATAGCAGAAATCCCTTGTTAAGACATACGACTTAGTGCTTCTCAACTTGGCACCTACATACTGCAAAAACATGCTTTCTACTAACATCTACCTTAGGCGTCTACATGTATCTATTTCCTTATAAGGAACTACAGTACTACTACTTCTAGTAACTCTCCTTCTTCTGGGAAACTAGATATCTTGGTATTCATTGAGCAGATCAGCCTGTTTACTGGTCTAACAGTTCTTCCAACTCTTGTTTGAGTTACCCTGTTTGAATCAGATTGGCTTGGATCAGTCTGCTTCTTCTCTGATGATGGTTGAGAATGTCCAGTTTGACCCTCTGACAAGGAGAATGTCTTGGATAAGTCACCTTCATGCCTGGTTTGTAAGTCTTGCATACCATGGCAAGGATCAAAGTCTGGTAGATTGTCTTTTAGGATATCCTCCGGTAGAGATACCTCAGTGTCGGAACCAAATACTACCGAACTACATTCTTCAGTTCCTAATGTCTGGTCAAGAATTCTCTCTGTATTTCCATTATAACTGAAGGAATCTACCTGTTCATCAGTCTGTTCCTCCACTTCATAATCAGACAAAGTAGAAGCCACTTCTGACAGTTCTTCTTCTCCCAAATCTATGGGTAAAAAGTTAACTGGTAAAATCAGGTTGCGATGAACTACTCGGACTTCTCCAGTTTTTAAGTCATGTATCTGGAAAATATGCGTCTTTGGGTTGGTGTTAACAACTCTGTAAACAGTTGACTCCCAAATATCAGCAAGTTTGCGTTTTCCTCTTTCTTTCTTATTCACAAGCAGAACATGGTCTCCAATGTTGATTGGTAAACCCTTGATCCTCTGGTTATATCCTCTTGTCTGTTTGTTTTGCTCTTTGCTAGAATGTTTCTGTGCTATTGCAATTGCTTCCTTCAAGTCTTTTTCTAAAGAGGTAACAAATTCATCATAGTCCTTGACTGTTTCATCTCTTAACACATTCCTGAACATTATGTCAACAGGCAATCTAGGAGTTCTTCCAAACATGAGGAAAAAAGGTGGATAACCTGTGGTTTCATGTACAGTACAGTTATACGCAAAGGTTAGTGTCTGAATCATCTGTGGCCACTTGTTCTTTGATCTTGGTGGTAGGGATCGCAGCATGCTTCCTAGTGTACGGTTGAAACGTTCTGCTTGACCATTTCCCATAGGGTGGTATGGTGTCGTGTGAGATTTCTCAATACCAGCAATTTGTAAAAGTTCACTAATTAGTCCACTTTCAAAATTAGCTCCTCTATCATCATGCAATCTTTCCGGAAATCCATAGATGCAGAAGAAATTGCCCCAAAGTTTGCGTGCTACCTGCTTTGCAGTTTGGTTCTGACATTGGAATGCATGAGATAGTTTTGTAAAGTGGTCCGTAACCACTAACACATCAACACTTTCATTTCTGCTGTTTTCTGCGGACCAAAAATCAATGCATACAAGTTCTAATGGATGACTTGTAACTATGGATTCAAGAGGTGCTCTTCCCTCTGGTTCTGGAGTCTTGCTCACTACACATCTCTTGCACTGTCTCACATAGTTCTTGATGTCTGCTTCCATGTGAATCCAAAAAAATCGTTCACGGGCCAAAGAGATTGTTCTGTCCTGACCTTGATGTCCAGCATCATCATGGATACCCTTTAGAACGTCACTCCTAAGTGTATAAGGGACAACAAATTGATAAATCTTGCTTCCTGATCTATGTTTTGAAATTCTGTAGAGAATTCCATTATTTATCTTCAGTTTATCCCAGTGCTTTAACCAGCTGAGCGGTCTGGACGAGCTCAGCTCGTCCAACACCGCCAGCGGCTGCCGCTCAGGCCCTGCTGGGCCGATTTTAATGAAATAAAAAGCAGCACACGCAGCCGGCACTTTGCCAGCCGCGTGTGCTGCCTGATCGCCGCCGCTCTGCGGCGATTCGCCGCGAGCAGCGGCGAAAGAGGGTCCCCCCAGCCGCCTGAGCCCAGCGTAGCCGGAACAAAAAGTTCCGGCCAGCGCTAAGGGCTGGATCGGAGGCGGCTGACGTCAGGACGTCGGCTGACGTCGATGACGTCACTCCGCTCGTCGCTATGGCGACGATATAAGCAAAACAAGGAAGGCCGCTCATTGCGGCCTTCCTTGTTTATTCTGGGCGCCGGAGGCGATCGGAAGATCGCCTCCGGAGCGCCCTCTAGTGGGCTTTCATGCAGCCAACTTTCAGTTGGCTGCATGAAATAGTTTTTTTTTTATTTAAAAAAAACCCTCCCGCAGCCACCCTGGCGATTTAATCAGAACGCCAGGGTGGTTAACAACCGCATAGTGTTTTGAGATTCAGAAGGGCGTTCTCGTCTGGATGGTCTCCTTTTCCTTTCAACAAAATATATAGCCCTTGCCAGGTCATCTTCATTCTGTTTCGTCTGAAGGTCTTCCAATGAAAATTTGGGGAGTGGAACAATTCCCTTCTGTAGCACAGCATGCACATGTTGTCCTAGCAGGACTGTATATGGCATGGTAGCATCTCCTGGTCGCAAATGATTTTCAAATATAGCCTTAACTTCATTGTTCTTAATTGAAACTCTTTGAGGGTTCACCGACAGCTTAAATGATTTCTAAACAGTGTCCTTCTCAACAGTTGTACACAACTTCAGTAAATCTTGGTAGGGTTCACTTCCCATCTTGCTGTTGATACTTTGTCTGACAAATGGCTCTCGACTCAGAAGATCAGCTGGAATATTCTGTGTTCCTGGCACATATTTTAAATCAAAATTGTAAGGTGCAAGCTTGGCAACCCATCTTTGTTCACAAGCATCCAACTTTGGCTTGGTCATAATGTACGTCAGTGGATTGTTGTCTGTCCATGCTGTGAATCTGTGTCCTTTCAACCAATGGCTAAATTTGTCACAAACTGCCCATTTTAAAGCTAAAAATTCCAAGCGATGAGCTGGATATCTTGACTGAGATTTTGTTAAAGTTTTACTAGCAAAAGAGATAGGCTGTACCTTCTTCCCACATTCGGATAGTTGACTGAGTACTGCTCCAAGTCCATCCATAGAGGCATCAGTAGCCAAAATAAAGGGCTTGCTAAAGTCTGGATGCTTTAATGTCACTGTCTTCTGAAAAGCATCTTTCAAACTTTTAAACGCATTCTGGCATTCTTCATTCCAGCACTCTGGGGTCAACTTTCCTGTCATTGACGGCTTTCGCTTGAAACGTTTTGACTTCTCTTTTGCTTGTTTTGGCTCTGCTGTTAGTTTGTACAGCGGTTTTGCTATTCTTGAAAATTCTGGAATGAAATGAGAATAATAATTTGCCAATCCCAGAAATGATCTGATCTTCTTTACCGAAGGTGTTTTGCCATCTTCCTTCATCAGGTCATTTGTAGCAACGCTTGTTATCGCTGATATCTTATCTGGATCTGTGGTAATTCCTTCTGGTCTTATGATATGGCCCAAAAACTTCACAGAGCTTCTTAGAAATTTGCATTTCTTCGGTGCTAACTTTAAATTGTGTTCATGTAATCGGCTGAAGACCATCTGAATTCTCTCAAGAGCTTCTTGTTCATTCTTGCCGAACACCAGTAAATCATCTAGATAGCATAACAAACTCAGATAATTTTGGTCACCAAAAATAGACATCATCATTCGAGCAAAAGTTGCGGGACTGTTGCATAACCCTTGTGCCATACGGTTGTACTCAAATAGCCCAACAGGTGTGATACAAGCTGTGTACTTCTTATCATCCTCATGGATAGGAATGTTGTAAAACATTGGTGTTAAGTCCATTGTACTGAACCAACAGTTTCCACTAAGGGATGCCAGAGCATCAGCCTGATTTGGTAAAGGATAGGCGTCCTTAATTGTTCTTGCATTCAGCCATCGGAAATCTGTACAGATTCTGGGTTCTCCTGATGGTTTCCATGCTAGCACAAGTGGTGATGCCCATTCACTGCTAGACTTACGAATAATTTGCTTTTCTTCCATTTCATTTAAGACTTCACGCAATTTTTGAAAGTGAGCTGGAGGGACTCTTCTATAAGGGAGACGAAAGGGTCTGTCGTCAGTTAGACGTATTCGATGACAAAAGCCCTTGGCTTCTCCACAATCCAGCCTTCCTCTAGAAAAGATCTGTTCATAAGAAACAATCAGCACACCTAACTTTTGCTTCCAGCACTCTGACACTTCACATGAGTCTATATTCACTTCCTCTAATCCAAGATTTGTCAGCATTGTTCTGATACACTCACTTTTCCCTTTAGTGCTATGGAAAGTATCTTCTTGTGCTGAGCATTGCTGGGATAGCAGTACTTCTTCTTTGCCACCAAGATCTTCTAAAGCTATACAAGGGTGAACATCAGCTATTTTTGCATTTCTTCTAATTGTGATTTGCTTGTTGGTTGTATTAATCAATTTTACAGGGATCCATCTGTCGCCCCATAGTGGTGTGACTGTACGCCCTATCAGAACATTTCTTGGACATGTCTTGGATGTAGTAGGCTCCACTATAACTGTACTACCAACTGATAAATGTGCCTTATTTTCAAGCTTTCCCCACACTAAATGTTCTTGAAGTGGTTGCATAGTAATACAGGAGACAAGCTTTACAGTGCCCACTTTCTCTGGGATTCTATCACCTCTCCAGCGGGTCACATTGGCTAGTAAATTCATGAAGGGACCAGGCCTGGCTTCGCTGTCTTTTTCAGGAATAGCTAACATTTGCCAAAACTCTCATCTTTCTTTAACTGGTGAGTAATGTGCCTAATCACATTTGTTCCAATAATTAGATCATCTACTTGTCCTGGCACTACTAGCACTGGAACAATCATTTTACAGTCAAACATTTCTAGGTGTATGTCATAAACAGACTTTGGCTTTACCTTAATACCACCACAACCCCCAAGTACAATAGCATTTGGTATGGCAGAGCATGGTTTCAACAATTTAGACTGTATAAGTTGTTGCTCAGTTTGCTCACTGATGCTACACACCATTGAGCCACTGTCAATCATAGCAGTTAACTGACACTTTTCTTGAACAGTAACAGTAGTATGAAACAAATTGTCATAGGGAGCAATTTTCTGCAAGTGTGTTCCTTTTGGCATTTCCTGAACACACTGATTATATAACACTTCCATATCTCCAGATTCATCAGTAGATGGGGTTTGAGAGTTCGGGCCCACACCATACCCCTCTAAGTGCAGGCTTTTTAGTTTAACTGTTGTGACTTTTTCATTGGGCATGCCTGCCTCTGGTGGCCGGGTTTCCAGCAGAGGAAGCACAGGTTATTCATCATGCAGTGTGCCTTGGTAGAGTGGTTGCTGTTTTTGCAGATGTGACAAGCAGCATGCCTTTTTCCAGGAACTGAAAAGACAGCTGTTTGTGCCCTGGGATTTTGGCAAGTATATTGAACTGGTACAACCTTTTCAAGCAATGCAATTAGTTTATTAATATTGGCATCATCTTCCCCTTTACTGCAAAAGGGAACAATGTTCTTTACCTCAGATTCTGTAGGGGTGGAGTCTTCAGAAATTTCACATTTTTTAGTCACAAGACTCTGGACCATTTTATTCTCAGCCCTAAACCTTTTGTCTCTGTGGTAACTATCCATCATTTCCTGCACTTCACTTACTGTCCATTTCTCTGCAGGTTTACACCTAAGCATGCTTTGTAATTCTGCCTCTGGGCAGTGTCGGATGAACATCATTGCTACCTCATGCCCCGGGTCCTCCACACACCTTCCCTGCCTCTTTAGACATTCATTAGCAAGATCAATGACCCGGTTTAAATGAATCCAGTAATCAAGGCTACTCTCACCAGGTTTAGGCAGTGTGGAGTAAAAGTCTGCCAAGGGAGTCACCATGGAGATTATTTCCCCAAAATGTTGTTTCAATATATTGTAAATAGCACTGGGGTCCTTCTTTATATCAATAGATGGATTATTTCTCACCCCAATTCTCACTAGTTCTTTTGCACGACCCATCAATTTATCCATTATCTCTTTACCTCGTTCAACAGTTTGGTAACCTTTCTTATCAAGAAAAGACTGCATCGTCTCCTCCCATTCATACACACTGCACTTGTCACTCTCATCTCCCCTAAATATTGGGGGTTCTTTCACATTTGCTTTCAGTACAAGATTTAATTTAGCCCAATCCTGAGTTTGCTGGTTACTTTCTGGTGTGAAGGAATCCTGCCTGCTATTGTGAGCTGACAGACCTTCTATAATAGAGTGACTAATCTGCTGTCCAACCTCCCTTTTTACAGCTGACAGAACCTGTGAATTCTGGAATGTGTTTTGCATATTGCTGGTTGTACGTCTATCATGGGAGTCAGTAACATGGC
Organism: Hyperolius riggenbachi; assembly: GCF_040937935.1. Lineage (NCBI taxonomy): Eukaryota > Metazoa > Chordata > Amphibia > Anura > Hyperoliidae > Hyperolius > Hyperolius riggenbachi. Next base: position 64,804,209 of record NC_090656.1, on the reverse strand, counting down.
TCATGTTCTCTGAATATGTCCTGTCCTGGTCAGACACTCCTGGTACACCTGAATCATTACATACAAATAACTTAGACCTTGTAAATACGTTTCCAGTCTGATCTACCGTTGTGAAAAAACCTGCGTTAACATCATGGCTATAAGATGCATTCAAATTCTGTAACTGTTTATACAATGGAGCACCCCTCCCTAGTACCAAAGGAGTAGAGTTGTAATGTCCTGGGGGAGGTCTGTGGAGTTCTGACATTTTTTTTTTTTTTAGAAAGTTCCAGAACACAGTCTCTTTAGGCAAACCTTTCAGATACAGTCCGCTTATTACACGTGTCCACTTGTCTGGATCGCTGCTGATGACTTTAGGTATCTTCACTGGTCACTTTGTGCAGAATGATGAGATCCGAGTCACGGCACCAAATGTAACCCTCTCTTTCTTACACCATCTGCGACACTTCCAGCTTTCACACTCACTCGGCCACCAGCTCCTCCAGGCAGGGGCGGCGCCAGGGGGGTGCAAGGGGGTGCTCGAGCACCCCCTAGAATTGTCCAAGCACCCCCAAAGCACCCCCTGGAGTGAACTGACTTCAGGCGTCTAAAAGACGCCAAGTCAGTTCACACAGCGGCAGCACGGAGCAGCAGGCAGGGCTACGGTAAGATGGCCGCCCGGAGCCCTGCTCTGCAGACTTCGGGCGGCCATTTTCCCGTAGCCCTGCTCTCTGCATGCAGGCAGGAAGTCTCGTCGTGACATCGGGAAGGAAGAGGATCGTGGGCGTGCGGGCGCTGCGCGCCACAAGGAGGTCGGGACAGGAGGTCGGGAAAGAAGGTCTTCGGCTGTAGGTGAGTAAATGGGTTTTTCTTTTCTTTTTCAGGTGGTGCTTATTGGGGTCATATCTGCTACGGATTGTGCATATTGGGGTCATATCTGCTACGGATTGTGCATATTGGGGTCATATCTGCTACGGATTGTGCATATTGGGGTCATATCTGCTACGGATTGTGCATATTGGGGTCATATCTGCTACGGATTGTGCATATTGGGGTCATTTCTGCTACGGATTGTGCATATTGGGGTCATATCTACCACGGATTGTGCATATTGGGGTCATATCTGCCACCGATTGTGCATATTGGGGTCATATCTGCTACCGATTGTGCATATTGGGGTCATTTCTGCTACCGATTGTGCATATTGGGGTCATTTCTGCTACGGATTGTGCATATTGGGGTCATTTCTGCTACGGATTGTGCATATTGGGGTCATTTCTGCTACCGGTTGTGCATATTGGGGTCATATCTGCTACCGATTGTGCATATTGGGGCCATATCTGCTACCGATTGTGCATATTGGGGCCATATCTGCTACCGATTGTGCATATTGGGGCCATATCTGCTACCGATTGTGCATATTGGGGCCATATCTGCTACCGATTGTGCATATTGGGGCCATATCTGCTACCGATTGTGCATATTGGGGCCATATCTGCTACCGATTGTGCATATTGGGGCCATATCTGCTACCGATTGTGCATATTGGGGCCATATCTGCTACCGATTGTGCATATTGGGGCCATATCTGCTACCGATTGTGCATATTGGGGCCATATCTGCTACCGATTGTGCATATTGGGGCCATATCTGCTACCGATTGTGCATATTGGGGCCATATCTGCTACCGATTGTGCATATTGGGGCCATATCTGCTACCGATTGTGCATATTGGGGCCATATCTGCTACCGATTGTGCATATTGGGGCCATATCTGCTACCGATTGTGCATATTGGGGCCATATCTGCTACCGATTGTGCATATTGGGGTCATTGGATGTGTTTTTTGTTAAAATCTGCTCACATTACGTGTATTTTCTTGAGAAAACCTGCACAATTATGTGAATTTTCTGGGGAAAGGGTCACCAAAACTTGGGCCCTCTGTCTTTGCGTTGCACTAAAGGGAACCCGAGGTGAGAATAATATTGAGGCTGCCATATTTATCTCCTTTTAAGTAATACCAGCTGCCTGGCTGCCGTGTTGGTCCTCTGCCTCTAATTCTTTCAACCATAGACCCTGAACAAGCATGCAGCAGGTCAGGGGTTTCTGACAATATTGTCAGAACTGACAAGATTAGCTGCATGCTTGTTTCTGGTGTAATTCAGTTCACTAGTACTACAGCCAAATAGATCAGCAGGGCTGCCAGGCAACTAGAATTGTTTAAAAGGAAATAAATATGGCAACCACCATATCACTCTCACCCTGGGTTCACTTTAAATTACAGTTAGCCCCGCCCTCATCCGGTCATGACCACGCCCATTTTTTCGCCGCGGCGCGCTCAGCAGGTTGTAGCCACACCCATTTTTTTGCTGCGCCGCGCTTCGCGCGCCGCAGGTCGTCAGCTCCCCCGGAAATTGGTCCAGCACCTGCATAGCACCCCCTAAAAAAATTTCCTGGAGCCGCCACTGCCTCCAGGCATAAATAAACTCCAAGTGGACTGAAAGGGATGACACTCAGGCCTTCTGTGTTTTAAAGCTTTATTGAGGTGGAGTGCACTTGGCTGGAGCCTGTAAGACAATAGGGAAACACTGCCACTATCTGGGATACTGTCAGGCCACCAGCCCACCTCTTCCACAGTCAATCTTTGCACTCACAAAATATCATAAAACAGTGATCGTATAGTGGATTTTACATAGAACAATAATATATGAACATAACAGCAACATACCTGTAAGACAATAGGGAAACACTGCCACTATCTGGGATACTGTCAGGCCACCAGCCCACCTATATCATAACAGGCAGTCATTATATTCCCACATACATGTTACAGGATATATATATATATACAAAGCATACATGAAAATGAACAATAGAAAACATTTTACAGAGATTCTGCAGCAGGGTGATGTGAAACACTGCATGTCTCATACAGCAGCCATCTCAGGAAGAGCACATGGCTCTGTAACTAACATCATCTACTCAGCCTAGCATGTGCTGCAGGGCCTACAGGCTGCTAAAAAGCACACATATAACTCTTTACATTCTACAGAACTAGTATGGATATAGATCATAACTTTTTACAGCAGATAGATTAACTTTAGCTTCAGAGAACATAGACAGAGATCCTGCCTCTTCCACAGTCAATCTTTGCACTGAGGAGACCAAACCAACAGGTGGAATACACAGGGGGCTTTCTGGAACAGCCCATTGCTAAGATTCAGCCTGTAAACACTTTCCTCAGTTTTAGCTAATGACACATTTAAAGAGGTTTATTTTGCCTGTCCTGACACTCTGTTAACAGCTTTTGAACATATTAAACTATATTCAACAAGTGTACATTTCTGCAGCTCCTGTATATTGGTATGACCCTCTTGCAAACCTGCAGACTGGATATTTGGTGAAACTTCATGTGCCTAAAAATCACAGTGCTACACTAACACTAACTAAATCCTAACCTATGTATATGCATCGCCTGGGTGCGGCTAATCAAGTAAATTTGAATTTCGAATTAATAGGTTGCATGCAAGCTGTTACGGAAACCAACATCCTCCAGTGGTAGACAGGTCATGTGTATGCTAGGTGTGTATTTTATCCCACAAGTGGGGCTTGCACTCTTTTGCAGATAGGCACTTGTCTGTTCTTAAGTAGCGCTGTTCATTTCCTTGCCATGTACTAATTTAATTCATTTTTGGTCAGCTGCTCCCACTTAACAGCTTTGCTTTTGGTGTATATGCAGAGCTTCCGTTTGGGTTCAAGGTGCGTTTGCAGTTTCTGGGGGGGCTCAGCGCACCTCTGATTCGAGGCCATTCAGAGGCGGCCTGGTGATGCACTGATCCGCCAGATTTTCTATACACTGGTTAAACCGCCATGGGCAGAGAGCACACAGCAATTTTACAAGTGTTTGTGCATATAACATGGTGTGCATTGCGCACATAGCACAACTCGCGTTATGAGGGTAACACACACATTGCTAGTATAACCTATGTTACACTATTTGCATAACACGCATTGTAGAAGCAACATAACATAAGTTGCATTATGTGGGCAATGCATGCTACACTACTAGTACAAATACTGGTAAAATTGCTGCACACTATTCACGCATTGGCAGTTTCATTGGTTAGAGTGAATAGGGTTTGGCCAGAACAAAAAATACTGTGCTTTTAGTTTAGCTCTCTATATTGCAAGGATTAATGGTAAACATTTCAGTTTTTACTATGTTTTTATGTGTATATAAAATTCAGCCAATCCACAGTGTTCTACACAATTAAAGTGGACCCAAACCAAACATTTTTTTAATTCAAAATATTTAGTTGCACCTTTCTGACACACAAAGATAAATAAACACTCCTTCAAGCCTAAGAGCATTTCAGTGCATGCTTTTCACCCTTCTATTTTCATAACTAGGGTTATACAGGTGGCAGTCATTAGCAATTCCTCCTTTGCCGGACACCACCTACTCCACCAGTTTGCCGGATTCTGTCCCGGGAATATGAAAGGAAGGGAGGGGTTTCTCCAATAAATGTAAAATATTTTATATTTGTTATCATGCAGCTGAAAAAAGACTCTGATTTATTATTATAATTTAGAAAATAGATTTTATTTCTGAAATCTTGTATTTTTAATTTGGGTCCACTTTAAAAGCAGAGAGATGAGGACATCAACATTTTCTTTCAGTCAGTGTATTAGCGCGTTATTAAAAATGAGTGGCACATCCTCCTGTCCTATGCAACTGATTTCATTAAAAGTTTTGCTTGTCTTGCAAAGTGCTCACAAACCAAGTTATTTGCAATGAAAGGTTTTACTACTGTATTTACAGTAAACCTGAGATGGGAAAGGAAAGAAAAAATATACATACCTGGGGCATCCTCCAGCCCCCTCCAGGCTTATCGCTCCCTCGCCGGCCTCCTCCGCCTCCCGATCCTTCTGCATCTGGCCCCGGAAAGTCCTCTGCTCCGGGCCAACTGCGCATGCGCTGCACTCCCATTGGGAGTGTCCTGCGCCCTATTGGGCAGGTAGTATGCCACTGGGATTACCTGGGATTCCCATTGGTCCGCCCATGCACACACTCTGTCATTTACACTATGTGGGTCGCCCACAGGTGGGTGCATTAAAGGTGATGTTTTCGTAAACGCACTGTTGCCCTTGCATTGGATCCAATACTTCCGTTGCACCATAAGTGTGAAAGTCTCCATAGATTTCATTGCTTTTGCGGCCCCTTGCAGCAAAATAAGTTAAAACAATGCAGTTTTACCTGCTAGTGTAAAAGACCACCTTCAGTGAGGCGCGTAAAAAATTAGCATCTACACGATGTGTGTCCGTTAGTTAGGAGCTAGGCTGATGGCTACAGTAAACGGATTAATATTCATAGATTGCTGTTCAGGAAGGACAAAACATTGCCTAAAATACACAAAGGTGTCCAGTTGTAGCTTCTTTTTTTTAAAGATATAATTGGAAGTATAGAAGAAAATACAAAAAAACAGGCCTTAACTGAAAACACATCAACCACATCAATTGCAAAGGCCCGGTTAACATTAGTGTTTTTTTGCGGATTGGAACCAGAACGTATACTGTACAATTGGAACGGATGTGAATGGATCCAATGTTAATGCAGGCCCTAATTTTCCGGACCGTTCCCAGCGGAACGGATCCAGACAAAAAATACTGCAGCATTGGGGCAATGGGAAATGGAATGTTTCTTCACACTAGTGAAGAAACTGACCGTTCCATGGGGGTAGGGGCATGTGCCGACGCGAGGGTGAGGGGAGGGTGCGGCAGCCAGGCGGGTGGGTGAGGGAGGGTTTATACATACCTAATTTTCAGTAGTAGCTGGCGGTAGAGGCTTCCGTCTTCTTCCGCGTCATGTGACTACATGACGCGTCATGTGACTAGTCACATGACGCACTGTGTAGTCACTCACAGCGTAAGAAGAGGAAGCCTCTACCGCAGGTTAATACTTAAAATTAGGTATGTATTTGCTGAGTGAAAATGGATCTGATCAATCATTGATCAGATCCGTTTTCACTATATGAACCAGGCCGCGGACTGAGCCATCCGGATCCGGTGAAGCGGAGTCCGGATCCACTCACTGGATCCTTTTGGCTCAGAACGCTAATGTGAACCGGGCCTAAGGCTGCTTCACAAATGTGCGCAAACCCTTTCAGCTCTACATAAAGAAAAAAGAAAAAAAATTGCTGAAAAACATCAGAAACAGCAGGTCTTATTTTTACAGGTAGTGGCAAAGCAAAATGTAACAGTAGCTATTATTTTTTGTGCGCATTTATTCATTTTTGTACACACTTAAAACTTGCGTTGCGGTGAGATGCAGCAGGAGCCACTGCTAAGATCCATTCCCACCAAAACCTCTAGGCACAAGACCACCTTCTTCCCCAAACTGTCTTTCACCTAAACTCAAGACTCACATCCAGTCCCCCTAGCTATCCATATGTATACCAGATGTAACATTCTCTTTTTACATATTTTCTTTTTGCTGACTGTTTATTAAACTGTACTTACATTAGCTGCACTAATCAATCTGTATTTTGCAGTACTGAATCTTTATTATGTTGCACAGTAAGTCTGTTAAAATGTACTATGGCAAGCCCGTGTGTCCCAAAAAAACAATTCCAGACGCGGCTCTGGTTGTACTTGACCAATAAAGCTGATGCTGAGTTTTTGAACAAAGGTAGGAAGACCCTTTCAAGACTTAGAAATGCCATCCAATGCCATACCATTAAATCAAAAAAAAAAAAAAAAGATTTATACCCTATCAGCCTAGGCAAATATTCTAGTAGGCTTATCTGTACCAAGTACACACCATTGCAGCTCCCACACCAGTATGTTCAGTAGCCAAGCTTCCTTGACTCTATAATGGACTAATGTGTATGCACTTTACCAATAAATGCACAACTGGCAGTGTCCACTACTTTCTACTTTTTATATGGACCTACTTTTTTTCTGTTGTGGTCTAAGCATGCCGTGCTGGCATGGAGTAGGTTGCGGAGTTCTAGTACCACATACAGCTTCCTGTTGTACCTTTAATTGCTGTAGTGCCGACTGCTACCTTCTTTATTTGTCTCACTTGAAATATTCTAGTGCAACACCTTGTAGAGTAAATGCATAGAATTACAGCTGTGGTCAAGGAGCACCGACTTGTTTTAAGTGTGATGTCAATAATTTGCACACTTAGGGGTTGATTCACTAAACCGTGCTATGACAAATAGCACACCTTATCAAAGATATCACACCTTATCAAAGATAGAACACCTTATCAAAGTTAACATGCCTTATCAGAGTAGCATAGTGAGTGCTACTAACCCGCAGGGGCTCAGGACAGGACGAGTGCCATTGCCAATTAGCAGGCATAAAGGCGCGTACACGCCGTATTTTTTCAAACGACGGGTCCATCAGACCCTCCCACGGGGCGGTCGTTCTACCGACAGTTGCACGTGAGTGCAAGCAGTCGGCAGACTGATAAGATAACTCATGTGCAACCGTCGGCAGAATGACCGCCCCGCTGGAGTGTCTGACGGACCCGTCGTTTGAAAAAATATGTCGTGTGTACGCGCCTTTATGCCTGCTAATTGGCAATGGCACTCAGTCCTGCCCTGAGCCCCTGTGGGTTAATAGCGCTCGCTATGCTACTCTGATAAGGCATGTTATCTTTGATAAGGTGTTCTATCTTTGATAAGGTGTAATATCTTTGATAAGGTATGATATCTTTAATAAGGTGTGCCATTTGTCATAGCACGGTTTAGTGAATCAACCCCTTGGTGTGGCTCAACAGGAACGACACCTAACACTGAGAGAACGGTAGGGTTTTTTTTTATTATTATTTACTACATTTTAACCACATTTAGTTTTTTAAACAAATATCAGTTATTAGGAGGAGCTAGAAGCTGCAACTGTGGCTTGGGTTTGGGTGGTGTTGTACGTTCACGAAATCCATTTCCGAATCTGCCATACATGACCTTCAGATGTCTCATGCAGCCAGTGCCGGTGGTGTTGCGTCTCTTGGCCTTAGCACTCCACTTGTAATTTCTCTTGCGCTTAGCTTGGTATCCACACTTGCCACAGGTGGACTTCTGTAAATGGTAGGCTTTGGACCCACATTGGCGGCACAGAGTGTGCTTCTTATTGTGACCTTTTTCCCTGAACGACAATGTTCCCTTAATCATCTTTACTACTTTTATCTTCTAGGATCAGCCACCTTCTTGCAGTGTTAGTAGTTTTGCCGAACTGACTAATCCAGGACTGCTACTTAGCACTGCCCACTTACCTCATGTGACTGTGATTTAGGTCTCTCTCCTCCCCTCATGTAACCTCATGCCAACCCTATGCATTGATGCAGATAGTTAAGTGAAAGTATCCAATAGCCTGGCGGTCCAAAGATAACTTCATAAGTCCCATGTGCAAAGACATAAAGAATACACTGGCATTTGAAATACGGACCCTAAAGCCACTATCTGGGAATTATATGTCCTCAATTTTATAAGGTAATGTTGCCATGACAAGCAATTTTATAATGCCTGAATATGCCTGTATATAAATCAGTCTCCAGTAAACTGAATGCTTTCCATGTTTCAGATACAAAAAAAGTGTTTAGATTTCAAGGTTTCTGCTCCTTCAGAACACATCTGTGTGAGAAAATAATGCACTTTATTATTAAAGTCTCCCGGCTGGAGGTCCTGGCTGCCTGAAAGAGCTGGGTCAGGTTTCTTGTCCTGCTCTCATGTTTAACAATGCAGCTGATGCTTTTTTCAGAGAAGCGGTTCCTGAACCTCCGGCTGTGAAAGGCACCAGGATCAGAATTTGCTTTTTTTACCCTCATCCCCTCCTGTGACCTTACAAAACAACCAGGGAAGTAGAAAACTGAAAAATTGACTAACTTTTTCCACACACCTTGCATTATTTACTGAAGGAAAAAAAATGAGGAACGGTTCTGCTTTTGTTAACTGCTTTTGTTAACTGTAAAGGAGAACTCTGACAAATGTTTACAGTCATATCATTTTAAAGTGTACCTGAGACCAGAAAAGAAAAAAAAATCTATACATACCTGGGGCTTCCTCCAGCCCCCTCCAGGTTGATCTCTCCCACGCCATCCTCCTCCTCTGCTGCCGCCCCAGAAAGTCCTCCAGTCAGGACAAGTCGGCACAGGCTCGGTCTGGCCACACATGCTCCCCCAAGCGATGGAGGAGGATGGCGAAAGAGCAATCAGCCTGAAGAGGGCTGGAGGAAGCCCCAGGTATGTATGTATGTATGTATGTATGTATGTTTGTATGTATGCATGCATGTATGTATATGTATATATATATATATATATATATATTCTTTTCCTGTTTCAGGTTTATTTTAATCACACAAGAAAATGGGTCAGCACCATAAAAAAACAGTAACCAATGAAAATACACTGAATATAATAATCAAAATTACCAAAATTACCAAAAAGTGCCTAATGTGTATATTTAGTCTGTGCAGAACTGTACAAGTACGCAAAACAACCAAACCAAGTAAACCTCAAAACCACAGCACCAGACAATTATAGGTACACATAATTCCATCTTTCTTGACCAATCAATTAAAAACAATTAAAGTCAGAAATATTCGGGAGGAAAGGCATATAGATAATCAATATCCTCAGGAGTACTGTAGACTTCCAAAGGGTTCCCCGAGGGGAATAATTAAAGTGCAATGAGTGACATAATGTGCATAATCATAGACAAAATTGACGTGCAGGAACACCAACAAAATGTGTGAGTAAATATCATAAAAAGTACAAAATATGAAAACATGTTTATTTCAAGGCTAGTGACACACCAGGACGTTGCGTTTAGGGGACGTTATAGGGCACATAACGTGCCCCTAACGCAACGCCTGGTGCTCTCTGATGTGGACGTCAGAGTGAGCCGCGTTGTGCAGCTCACTCTGGCGTCCGTGATGCCGTGATGCGTACTCTTGGACGCATGCGGCATCACGTGGTCCTGCCGGCCAATCGCCGCACAGAGCGGAGGCACCAGGAAGTAAACACTGCACGTCACAACGTGCAGTGAATATTAATTAGCCATGTGCCTGGCCGCTCTCCGCTCCTCCCCAACATGACTGAGCATGTGCAAACAGTCTAACGCGGCTTAAGCCGCTGTAACGCCGTAGCATGTTGCACTTTCCGAACAACGTGCAGCGTTACATGTAACGCAACGTGGGCAGTGTGAACAGCCCACTTGTGTTACAATGCTGTGCGTTGGGGGAGCGTTACAGGCTGCACTAACGTGCGCCTGTAACGTCCCTGTGTGTAAGCAGCCTAAAAGGATAACTGTAAGCTATAACAAGAAAAAAGTTTAACTTACTGGGGGCTTCTACTTCATTCCCCCCCCCCCCCCCCCCCCACACACACACACAGACGTCCTGTGCTCGCGCCTTGACCAAACGATTCTCCGGTCCGCGCCATGGCTCATTTCCGTTTTTGGCAACTTTAATGTCGCCAGCCACTGGCTGCGTGCGTCCTTGCTCCCGCTCAAGTCGCCGCGAGCGTCCAGGTAAGTTAAACTCTCTTTTTGTATTAGCTTACAGTTCTCCTTTAAGGGTGAAGTCATTAAAGATGAGACAAATTCAAATGGTGCATGTATTTTTTATTTGCCAACTATGGTAAATGCAAAATACAGTATATCATTGTACAAATACATTTTCTGCTTGAATCATTAAACGTATGTATTGTGGCTCCACCACGAGTTGGGTGGCGGGAGCTGCTAATAGTACAATGCCGGTAATTTAAATGACCCATATTTTGCTATGCAGTACCCGTCACCCATGCTCACTTGAACCCTCCACTATAAATGCTTTGCCCTAACTGCACCACCTAATGCCTTATGGTGCCCATACACTGTACAATAAAAAAAATGATTATCCCGTTTATTCGACCAAAATGAATGAATCGAATCGATCTAGAAAAACAAACGATTATCCATGTTTTTGTATAAAAATCTGATCAGACATGTTGGAAAAATCTTTATTCGCACTAACGGAATAATCAAGTGAAATTATCTAATCAAAAAGAAAAAAAGAAAAAATTGTACCATGTATGGGTACCATAAGCCTAATCCACTCTGCAGGTGGCCAACCCTAACCCTTACCTAATGCCTAACCTTAACCCCTGGTAAGTGCCTAAAAAGCCCCCCCCCCCCCCCAGCTAATAACTATCCCATCCCTTGTAAGTACCTAACCTTTAATAACCCCCTTCCCAAGTAAGTGCCTAAAACTCTAAAACTAACCTTGAAACCCTGGTGGGCTGGCACCCAGATGAATGATAGTTCTACTATTAACTATTAATTACTGTGTAGTAGCCACAGGCACCCAATTACCGAAAATGGACACAGGAATCTATGGCACGCCTGCTGATCACATGCACAATCAGACCTGATCCAAGTGCACTGTATTATTATTTGCATATTCCCTCCCCCATCCTTTTCCAGCCTTATAACAACCAACCTCTTCCAGATGTACCCATGCTTCTTCTAAACTACCCGCACTACAGATAATATTGGGACCTACAATGGCCCTCCAATGGTTTCATGCTGGGGTGGTCGGGTTTATGTCCTCCCCAGAAAAGAAGAAGGGATATACAAAAGGGTGCGATTATGATTTTACCTATGCTTTAAAGAGACCCTGTAGCTAGAGGGATATGGAGGGCTACTTTTACTATTACTTTTAATCCTGATACTTTTGGCACCGTAGTGTCTGAATCACACACCTGAAACAAGCTAATGCAGCCAGATTCTAACCATACTCATTTTGGAATTTGGAATAGTTTACAACGACATATATATGTCCGCCTAAATATCCCTCTCACTTCAATTAGTTAGACTTGTAATATAAATGTAACTTGCTAATCTGCCTAATAGGTTATTGCATCCCACCACTTCCACCAACCATCACATCATGTTCTGCACTTGTCCAAACTGGTTACTTTATTCAGGACGTATCCAGCATCAAATAAAAGCTGACATATTTCGGGCCTCAGCCCTTAATCATAGCTGTGATTAAGGGCTGAAGCCCGAAACATGTCAGCTTTTATTTGATGTTGGATACTTTATTTGATGTTGGATACGTCCTGAATAAAGTAACCAGTTTGGACAAGTGCGGAATTCCTCTGTTTGTCGTCAGTATTGCATGGAATCCAGTTCCAAGTTCCTGCACTACCATTTACCCGGGGTGAGCAGTATTTTACCATTGTATACATCACATCATGTTAAATAAGAAAATGTTAATACACAAAACCTTGGGGAGGTATTACAAGCCTTGTCAAATGCAGATAATGGACAATGCAGAATAGACGATATCTCTGGCTACCAGAAAGTAGGTGGATTGGACAGACAGAACTGTCATTTGCCTATTCAGCCTAGTGCACATGGACCTTTTAGGCTCATGCATAAAAGACTGGACTCAAACTGAAATTGAGTTCAAGACAATTGTGTATGTACACAGACAACCAAGTCCAGATTGACACTTTTCCTGCCCCTAGGCCAAGTGTGTTGTGGCCCTCATTCCATGTGCAGCCCCCTCTTCCATGTATGTCATCCATGTACTGCAGCCACACTTATTTACAGCTCCCTTGAGCATAACCTTCCCTTTTATATGTGTTGCTCCACATTTTCAGCCTTCTCTTTCATATGTAACACACCCTATTTCATGACCAGGTGCCCCATTGGGCTTCAGCTGGCCAAGGCCTGGGCCTTCAGACAATTACATTTTACCTGCAGTTGATATGCAGCTGACATGCCATCAAACTCATCTTAAAGTGTACACGAGGCAGCGCAGGGGGAGGGGGGGGGGATGGAACATAGAGGCATGTTCCCTGGTCCATGATATGCCTCTATGTCCCTTATGCACCACGCTGTCCCCCCTGTGCGGTGCTGTGCCCCTTATGCCGTGCTGTCACCTTATGAAATTGCAGACGTGTAGCTTGTCAGCAATCTTGAGGAAAAGGGGCGTCCCTTGCAGGAGAGGCGCTCCTGCAAAATGCCCATTTTGGGCATCAGCAACGCCCCCTCCCTCCTCTTACTGGCCCTTTGCCTCCTATACCCCACCCATACCCCTGCCTGTTCCCCACCATACTAAGCTCTGTGCTTCACGGATGAGAGCACAGAGCTCTGAAAGCAGTGTCATGACCCCCGAGCCATGAAAGTGAAAGTAAGCCATTACAGGCTTCAGTGGTGTCGGGGATGGACGCTACCTGACCCCCTTCCCCCCAGATCCCGGATCAGGTAGAAGGTTTTTTTAGCACAAAAGGTCTGTGCACCCTATTTAGCTACTCACATAGAAGGACAATTACGCGTCATACAATATGTTTAGCTATTCTTTAAATGCATATTATATATTATGGAGAACTCACCTTTAAATGCGTTCGGTCATTTCAGTGTTTTGCGATTAACAGTGGTCTGATTATTCATTTCTACCAGTAAACGATCCAGTGATTACTAATCACTAATGCCTCTACACTCTCAAAAAGCAGCTTTGTTTTCAAACAATTTGCCTCTTGGAAGAGAGATTGCATTGCATTAATAATCCTTTATCTGACTTTGTAATGTGCTGTTGTTAAACAGGTGGCTGCACCAGCCGTCATGGATCATTGTTTTGCATTTATAATTTTTGCAGATAATGTATTATGTTCTGTGTTTATGATCTGACTCTATTTTTAAGTCTCAGATAGTCCTCAACGCATTCTTACTCTAATAACAACCTGCCATATTCATCTCAGTACTTCTATTGCATATGGGTGTACTCTCTATTCATATCCTGACTTGACTGCTATAATACCCTTCTCTGCAGTCTTTCACACAGCAAACCAGCCCCAATTCCTTCTAGCCATAATTTAGCTTTGGTCGTATACAGGTAGTTCCCAGTTAATGAACAAGATAGGGATAGTAGGTTCGTTCTTAACCTGATCTATCCATAGGTCAAAACACTGTGCCATCTCTTTCTCATGTTCCTTCTCTATGCCCCCATGTGCCTCAAGTGTCCCCCTCTGTGCCATCTCTGCCCCATGTTTCTTCTTAATGCCCCCATGTGCCTCAAAGTGTCCCCCTCTGTTTCATCCATGTTCCCCTATGCCTTCAGTGCCCCCCTCTGTGCCACCTCTTCCTCCCTTTCACACCCCTACTGTCTCACCTCTGTCCCCTTGTGCCCTTCAGTGTACCACAGTCAAATGTAATTCTCTCATTGATTTTCTTTAATCAGTTTTATCAAAAACAACAAGGTCTTTTTGAAAAAAAAAAATTACTCGCTCCCACATAATCAAATTTCCCATTTTTGGGCTGTTCGTATTGGTGGGTCAGTCATAAGTTGGGTGTTCATAAGTCAGGGAGTTCCATTTTCCTTGGTCAACCCATTTAACTAACTTGCCATTCCCAGGCCCATATACAATCAACCTTTTCTCCTGAGTTTTTCCCTAGGTGATATTTTCAGACTTGTCAATAAAATGCCTTTTAATCCACCAGCAAGCAAGAACATACTTATAATTTTGACTTTTTCACCTACATCTTGGTACTTTTTCAATTTAAGAGTGTTAAAAAGTTATTTTAAATAGAAGATTAAAATGTATCTCCTAGTAGAAAATCAGGAGAAAAAGTGAATTGTATATGGACCCTGGTTGTAAATGTAAAATTCCATCAGTCAGGTGCCATTTTAATAGACAAAAGTATATCAATAAAACGCCCTTTAAGCCACTAGCAAGCACTAAAATACTGTAGAGTCCAGAAAAGTTATTTTAAACAGAAGATGTAGGAGAAATAATTGGAGTAAAAGTGAGCTGAATAAGGATCTCAATGTCTACCTCCCAATCTGTCCTATGAGAAGCTTAGCTACAGTGTGTATGGAATCAGCAGGGGTGCGGCCATATGGGTGGCAGCACTGGCATTTTTATGGAATGTTGTGCTAGTGGTTGTGGGGGCTGCTGGCTTTCTATTCAACCTCCTTTCACTGTTAAAGTTGTTTTTGTTTCTTTGGGGAGGGAGGTGTGGCGTATGCTTATTAGCAGTTGTGTATAAGAATGCAATAAAGCATAATGTGGTGGACTCTCCTGTAGGTATCACCTCATCTATCTGCCTGGTGTTCCTATGCTTAAAAACAGCCATGTTTGGCTACAATCACATCTATTTGTATTAAACTAGTCATAAACATACAGTAACTTGTTTCCTGACCATAGAGGCACTGTGCACATATTTGAATAGACCCTTAAAGGGACTCCGAGCAGTGCAGAAACTATGGAAAGATGCATATCATTTTAAAGCTCTCTTTCTCCTCTTTCCAATGATATATAAACCACCGCCCTACTCCTTTTAGTTTTCGCTATTTTCGCGATTGAAATTGCCGTGGCCGCGATTTCAATCGCGAAAATAGAGAAAACTAAAAGGCATAGAGCAACGATTTAGGTGTCGCCAGAAAGAGGAGAAAATCAGAGTTAGTACCTGCTAACGATGTTTTGAACAATCCTTCAGGGCAAGGTGAGACGTCGCTCCTCCCAGACGCAGGAACAGACAGCACTCCCCCTATAAAAAAGTCACATGGTCAGTACACCCTCAGTGCGTTAAGCCAAGTACCGGACAGGTGAACAACCACTAACCCACAATGTGCCACTATTTCACACAGACAAAACACTAACACCCGGGTGGGATCGTTGCCCTGAAGGATTGTTCAAAACATCGTTAGCAGGTACTAACTCTGATTTTTTCATACAATCCTTCAGGGCAAGGTGAGACGATTAACAAGTAATACAACCTCAGGGTGGGACCACCGCTTGGAGAACTTTTCTTCCAAACGCTTGGTCATTAGCCGACATTGCATCAATACGATAATGACGAATAAATGTTGAAAAGCTTGACCACGTAGCCGCTTTACAAATCTGCTCAGGTGAAGCGCCTGCATGATTAGCCCATGACGTTGCCATAGCTCTAGTGGAATGTGCTTTAAATGATGCTGGAACCTCAGCTCCCATAATCTTATATGCCTCAACAATAGCTAGTTGATCCAACCGGCTATAGTGGATTTTGAAGCCCTCTGACCCAAGTTCCTACTTGAATGCAGAATAAATAAGGAATCTGATTTCCTGATATTTGCAATTCTGTCTATATATTCTAATACACATCTCCTAACATCTAGCATGTGAAAAAACTCTTCTTTCTCACTTTTTGGGTTTACCGAAAAAGTAGGCAGCACAATATCTTGTGACCTATGAAATTTTGACATAACTTTGGGACAAAATTTAGGATCCGTCTGAAGAATAAGTCTATCCTGAAAATCCTGAAAATACGGGCTCTTTATTGATAAGGCTTGGATCTCACTCACTCTCCTTGCCGTAGTCACTGCCACCAGAAACACTGTTTTAAAAGTCAACAACTTTAATGACGCATTCTGCAAAGGCTCAAACGGACTCTTACACAAACCGTTTAGAACTACAGACAGATCCCAAGGTGAAACATACGGCTTAAACATTGGGACTTTCCTAGACACTGCTTTTATAAACCTTATAATCAAAGGTGAGGAAGAAATTGGAATGCCTGAAAAAGCCGACAAGGCTGAAATCTGTACTTTCAAAGTACTGACTGATATTCTTTTTTTTTCCCAACCGTCTTGGAGAAAATCCAAAACCGCTGGAATGGAAAGGCTATCAAACTTTGAGTCTTTTAACCAGGAATGAAAAGTTTTCCAGTATTTCAAGTAAATTTTTCTTGTCACCTCTTTACGGCTGGAAATTAAAGTACCAGCCGTCTTATCCGACACCCCCATCTTCCTAAGCAACACTAGCTCAGGATCCAAACCGCCAGACTCAGACTGCCCGGATGAGGATGCCATATTTCCCCCTGATGGAGTAAGTCTGGTCTTTCTGGAAGTCGCCAAGGCTCCCCTGACGACAGATACCTGATCCTTGCAAACCAACTCCTTCTTGGCCAGATCGGAGCAATCATTATCATCGGAGCTCTGCAACTTCTCCATTTGTTTAGTACTGCCGGAATTAGAGTCAGTGGTGGGAATGCGTACAGAAGGGGGAAATCCCATTTCTGATTGAACGCATCCACTCCCATACAATTGTTCCTCGGATTCAACGAAAAAAATTGTTTGACCTGACAATTTTCCTCTGTTGCAAACAAATCTATTGTTGGCATTCCCCATCTTTCTGTTATATACCGGAACACTTCCTTGTTCAGAGACCACTCTGAGGATAGAAGCCTGTTCCTGCTCAGCTTGTCTGCATCCATATTTAATGTTCCCTTGAGATGAAGTGCTCTCAAGGATAATACATGGCTTTCTGCCCATGATAAAATTTTCTCCGCTTCCTCCTGTAATAACGGGGATCGCGTGCCTCCCTGCTTGTTTATGAATGCCACTACAGTCATATTGTCTGACTGAATCAGTAGATGAGACTGGTTTACTGTCGACTGTAACTCCAGTAAAGCCAACTGCACCGCTTTTAGCTCCCTCCAATTGGATGACCTTAGGGATTCGGTTTTTGTCCACTTCCCCTGAAACGCTTTGTGTCCTATGTGGGCCCCCCATCCCCACGAACTTGCATCCGTAGTTAGGATGAAGTCTGTTGGATTTCTCCAAAGACTGCCCTTCACAAGATTTGATTCCATCAACCACCACTGAAGAGATAACACAACAGTTTCTGTGATGCCTACCCTGAAATCCAGCGTCTGAGGACGCCCGTCCCAGTTTTGTAGTAGAAATGTCTGTAACTTCCGCAAATGAGCTAACGCCCACGGTACTGCCACCATTGTGGAAGACATTAGACCCACCACTCGAGAAATCGTTCTCAAGGATGGACTCGGGTCTTTCTGTAAACCTTGCACAGCCCCTTTTAATTTCACCACCCTTTCCGGTGGAAGGAACATTTTCTGACTTGTTGAGTCTATTAATATTCCCAGAAAAATTATTTTCTGACTCGGAACAAGTGATGACTTGTCCAGATTGATTATCCAACCCAGAGACTGAAGGTGGTTGGAAACTACCTTTAATACATTTTCCATCTCCTCCACTGAATTGGCTAATAACAGTAAGTCGTCTAGGTATGGAATCACCAGTATCGACTTTTCTCTTATAGGAATTAAAGCTTCTCCCAGAATTTTGGTGAACATTCTTGGGGCAGAAGTTATTCCAAACGGGAGGCAAACGAATTGGAAATGCATCACAACCCCGTTTACCCTTACCGCAAACCTCAGGAATTCCTGTGACTTTACGTGAATCGGAACGTGCCAGTAGGCATCTCTTAGATCCAGAGACGCCATGAACGCTCCTGGAAACAACAGATCCCTCACGGAAAAAATTGATTCCATCCGAAATCTTTTCTTTTTCATGAATGGATTCAGGGTCTTCAGATTTAGAATCAATCTGTACTTCCCTGAGGGTTTTACCTTTTGATCCAATCTGTACTTACCTTTTGATCCAACATATTTTGTAAGATCTCCAGAATCTCTGGAGCCAGAGCTGGGTCTCTTGGTGGCTCTGATATTACATATCTCGACGGAGGAGGGTGGGCAAATTCTATGCGATACCCGAATCGAATCAGTTGACGAATGAATGGACTTTTCGTCAACTGACTCCACGCGTGGTAAAAGTATCTTAATCTTCCCCCCACCGCCAGAAAAGAGTCACTGCGGTTTAGACGGGGCTTCAAGAGCCTTAGCTCTGAAACCCCCCTTTCCTGATCTATCAAAAGCCCATCTTTTACCTTTCTTTTGATCTTTTGCCTGCTCCCTTTGATTAATTTTGGGCCTACGAAAAAAAGTTTTATTAGGCACCAATTTCTGCTTTCTAGGGAACGTTTTCTTTTTATTAGAAGTCCTCTCCAGAGCTGAGTCCAGCTCCGGACCAAAGAGAAGGTCTCCTGTGAACGGAACGCCACATAACCTATTTTTTGATGTAAGATTGCCATCCCAAGTTTTCAGCCACAAGGCTCTACGGCAAACATTTATCAAGGCTGTGGACCTAGCCGTGAACCTAACCAATTCAGCCGAAGCATCGGCCAAATATGCCGCGGCTTTGAGCAAAATTGTAATAGAATTTAATAATTGCTCCACCGAGGCACCTGCTAAAATGCTAGACTTTAACTGATTAATCCACAATTCAAGTGTCCTCGCCACACAGGTGGAAGCAACTGCTGGTCTGAACGACGTAGCACTAGCTTCCCAAGATCGTTTAAGATACGCGTCCAATTTTTTGTCAATCGGATCTTTAAGATCACCAAGATCTTCAAACGCCAGATCTCCCTGCTTTGTTACCTGGGAAAACGGGGTGTCTAATTTAGGACATCTATCCCAAAGAGTAGTATCCTCTGCAGAAAACGGAAACCTTCGTTTTAATGCTTTGGATAATAAAAGTCTTTTTTCTGGATCAGTCCATTCCTTCAGTATGGACTGTTTGATAGCCTTATGCACAGGAAACACCAGCCCTTCCCTTTCTTCCATACCTTTGTACAATTGATCATGGACAGAAAGGCTAGCTGAATTATCCTTATTTATTTCTAAAGTATCATTGATAGCTGCAATCAACATCTCAGTATCCTCAATGCGAAACTTAAATCTAGAGTTTGACTCTGAGTCCATCTCTCTATTGTCTGAATCATCAGAGCTGACCCCTGTCTCCGTGACTTCCAGACTATCAGTTTCTAGAGCAGGCACCACCCCAACATCCTGTGATGATGACTGTCCTGAACTAGAGAGGGATGATTTAAATGATTCTAATGAGGCATTAATCTCCTCTCTAAATGCTTTCAAAGTGTCCTGCACAGAAGGACCTGATTGCTCCCCCATAACCTTATCCATACATAATTGGCATAAGGTTTTTGCATATGGCAACGCCAATTTAGCATTACACACTGGACATCTTTTGTATGTAGGTGGAGGCCTGGTCTTGTCAGCCGACTCTGACCCTTTCACCTGAAATACATAGCCCAAAAAACAAACAACATCAGAGATATCCCCTCTCTAAATGTTATCAAAGTGAGCAAATATACAAACAGCCCCAGAACGAGATTCAGCCATCTCACCTTCTGAGCCGTTGAGCTGCTTTCCGTCTTGTCTGTGGCCGACATGATCTGTCCACATCCAGCCCAAGACGCTTTCTCTCACCGACTGCAGCCGCGCGGCTTTCCCCTGAAATATCTTCCGGCAATCAGTGTAGGAGAGGCGGGACCGGAAGAAACTGAGAGACAGACAGCCAGCCTCCAATAAGACGCGAGTTCCGGCCTACCCGCCGGAAACTATGCGTCACGTAGGCGACATGCGCACATCCGTTCGCATCCGACCAGGAAGAGTCAGCACTTCTCTGCACGTGCAAACAGACCCGCTCTGCACCGTCAGCTGCCGCTTACCTCCGGTCTCCGCTCCACCGATCACCAGGGGAAGCCTCCACGCCCTCTACTCTTGCTGCCCCTCATAGGGGAAGAAAGGTAGGCAAGTCCCACAAAAGTTCCAGCATGGGACGATGGGCTAGACTGCCTCAGTGCCACAGTCTCAGCCCACCCTAAGGAATGCAACCTGCAGCCCAGCACACAGGTCCCACTCCCAGGGGAGATGCCGACCTGCCTGGACGCAGGAACAAACAGCACTGAGGGTGTACTGACCATGTGACTTTTTTATAGGGGGAGTGCTGTCTGTTCCTGCGTCTGGGAGGAGCGACGTCTCACCTTGCCCTGAAGGATTGTATGAAAAAGAGAGCTTTAAAATGATATCCATCTTTCCATAGTTATATTGTATTACACAGGACGACACTTTCCCCAGTGTCAGCAGCTCCATTCAGCAGAAAAAGTCGCCCTGTGTAATACAATGTAACTATGGAAAGATGGATATCATTTTAAAGCTCTCTTTCTCCTCTTTCTGGCGACACCTAAATCGTTGCTCTACGCCTTTTAGTTTTCTCTATTTTTGCGATTGAAATCGCGGCCGCGGCAATTTCAATCGCGAAAATAGCGAAAACTAAAAGGAGTAGGGCGGCGGTTTATATATCATTGGAAAGAGGAGAAAGAGAGCTTTAAAATGATATGCATCTTTCCATAGTTTCTGCACTGCTCGGAGTCCCTTTAACAGTAGTCTTGCCTTTAAACAAAGATAAATACTGTGATCACCCGGGTTTGGCTTTATACTACGGAAGAGAGACATATTCAAATTCAGACAAATTCAAGCAATGGCTTACCTAGTAAGTGACAAAATTCACTGGACAAGGTATTCCAGTGTGTCTGATTATCATTTCCTCCCAAGGCCATAGTGTTTGCAGATGTCCATTTACATAAGGTCATCACCTGATCCAGCTGACCTTGGTGGGAAAATTATCTCTTGTCCATGGCCACCCTTTAAATCCTATCAGAGTGCATACCAGCACATTCATTATTCCAAGGAATTTGTTTATTGTGTTTGTGCTTTAACATCCTGCCAGTCTCCTCTCTAATAACATGCTCTCCTGTTGTTCTCCGATAGCCAGCTTGACCAGAACCCTGCTGGCCAAATAATGCTTTCCCTCAGAGTTTGACCGGTAGCCAAAAGTAATCCCAAACCACACATGTGTAAGAGAGATTGTTGTCACTTAAAGATTTATTTGGGGAACCGGTGCAACAAATGCATTCGGCAAATAAAAACGATAACATGTAATGGATATTAAATGTGTTTTGAGTGTTTTAGAAACATGCTGAGATATCTCCTCTGTCATTATCATTTTGGTACAAATTGAGCATCATAAGGGATTATAGAGAAGCCTTGCCCAGGAAGCTGGCAATGGATTTGGCCACACTTGTTCTGTAACAACTGGCCCTCATTATAATGTTAATGTCAGGAACAGGAAATTTGGCTGGTGGCTTCCTTTTGTGATGGAAACTTTGTAGTTCAACTTGTGTTGTTTAATAATAGAATAATCTGATAAAACAAGTAAAAGTCATCAGTCTGAAGTAATTTGGATTTATTATTTTTAAGCTTATTTTGAAGACAGGGTGTTTACACAGCCGCCTTCCCATAATGACCTGGGGCAGAGTGCTTAACAGCATTGTAAAAGATGGCGGGGCAGCTTGCCCCTGAGGCCCAGCCAATGGGATTGGCACTTACACTGTGTTTGCTCTTTACCAACTGGCTGTATTACCCCTTTAGTGTTACGAATAGAATACTTTGGCTTGGAAAATAAGTAATCAGTTTATTTGTACTGTAAGCTTGTAACGTTCTGCTATGGAACTCCTGCTGAGGATGAATCAAATTCCCAATAAAGCTGAATTACTGTGCAATCTATCATTTTGGACCTTGGCTGCAGCACTAGAAGCATCAGCATAAAACATTTTTTTTTCATGGTTGTTAAGAAGAGTTCTGGACTGAAACTAAAAAAAACTGATTATTATCATAAAGAGAACCAGTCAGGGATAGGGATTTATAATCACCCAAATGCCCATTTTTTTATTTTAAAGTAAATGATGTTCATTTTAAATACAAGTAAATAAGAAACAGAACATTTGCTTCAACAGGCACTGTCTGCACAGAGTATGTATGTTCTCCCCATTTTTGTGTGGGTTTCCTCTGGGCACTCTGGTTTCCTTCCACATCCAAAAACCATACAGATAAGATAATTGGCTTCACCCCTTGATTCAAGAGAGATGGAACAGCACCCAGGGGCGCCAACAGTGCACAAGCGAGGCAAGCCCCCGCTGTGGGCCTCACTGTGGCAGGGGGCCTCACTCTGCTGCTGCCGACCTGCTCTTTGCGGCCCCCTGGGTCCCCAAATTACTTACGCAACCTTGCTCCCGCGCAGACTCCTCGAAGCAATCTCCTCCTGTCACTCTCTCCTCCTGTTGCTGTCACTGGCATCCTGTTTCTATGGTAACCCAGCAGTGCCTCTAATGACATCACAGGCAGGGCCGTGCAGAGGGTCCTTAAGTGGGGGGTGCTCAAATTTAAAAAAGGGGCCTGGCAATGCCTTCCCCCGCATGCCCCCCCCCCCTTGTTTCTGGCTAGGGGGGGTATTGATTGGCATGCTGCTGAATGCAGATGCTGGGTGCCATGTGGGTTCTGGGTGTAAGTACTGAGTGTTATGTGGGTTCTGGCTATGGTTGGGTATCGAGTGCCATGCCGGTGTTGATTGCAAGTACTTAGTGCCATGTGAGTTCTGGGTGTCAGTGCTGAGTGTCATGTGGGTTCTGGCTATGGTTGGGTATCGAGTGTCATGCAGGTTGTTGATTGCAAATACTTAGTGCCATGTAAGATCTGGGTGCATGTACTCGAAGTCATGTGGGTGCTGGGTACAGGTACTGAATGTGACATGGGTGCAAATACTTGGTGCCATGCCTGCACTGTGTGCTAGCTATGGGTGGGTATTGTGTGTCATGTGGGTTCTGAGTGCAGGTACTTTGGGTGCTAGTACTAATTATGTGGGTGCAGACAGTGGGTGCCATGTGAAGGCGGTGCGCAGATGTGAGTAGTGAGTGCCATGTTGGGGCTGGGTGCAAGTACTGTGCCATGTAGGTGTGAGTACTGGGTGCCAGCTATAGGGTGAAGAGGTGCAGGTATTGGGTGTACTATTGGGTGTTTGATGCAAGTACTAAGTGCCATATTGAGGCCGGCTGTGAGTATTGGGTGCAGGGTGCTTGGTGCAAGTACTGGGTGCTTGCTATAGTGGGGGTTACTGGTTGAGTGTGATGTGGGTGCTGAATATTGGTGGGATTGCTGTGAGTGCAGGGGGTGGGAGATCACTGTGGGTACTGCTATGAATGGCATAGTTGCTGCTAGGGGAGGTAGAGGTAAGTGTGGTTGATGGGGGAAGGGTAGGTCACTGTGGGTGCTGGGGGGAGAAGTAACTGTGGGTGCTGTGGAAGGTAGAGGTCAGTATGGGTGCTAGAGGAAAGGGGGGTCGCTGTGGGTCCCTTGGGAGAGATCACTGTGGGTCTCGGGAGGTAGAGGTCATTGTGGGTGTAGGGGGTGGGAGGTCACTATGGGTGCTGCTATGAATGGCATAGTTGCTGCTAAGGGAGGTAGGGGTCAGTGTGGGAGCTGGGGTAAGGGTAGGCCACTGTGTTGTGGAAGGAAGAGATCAGTATGGGTGCTGGAGGAAGGGGAGGTCACTGTGGGTGCTGGGAGAAGTCAGTGTGGTTACTGGAGGAGGGAGTGGATGCTGGATGTTGGGAGAGGCCACTGTGGGCGCTGGCAATGGGAGAGGTCACTGTAGGTGCTGCTTTTGGGATTGGAGGTCCTTGTGGGTTCTGCAGGGGACAGGAGGGTAGCCACTGGGGGAGGGAAAAATCACTGTGGGTGCTGGGGGAGGGATAGGTCAGTGTGGGTGCTGGGGTAGGCAGGATCACTGCTAGAGCTGGGGAGGGAGAGGTCACTGTGGGTGTTAGGTGGAGGGAGAGGTCACTGTGGGTGCTAGATGGAGGGAAAGGTCACTGTGGGTGCTAGGTGGAGGGAGAGGTCACTGTGGGTGTTAGGTGGAGGGAGAGGTCACTGTGGGTGCTAGATGGAGGGAAAGGTCACTGTGGGTGCTGGGGAAGGGGGAGGTCACTGTGGGTGCTAGGTGGAGGGAAAGGTAACTGTGGGTGCTGGGTAAGAGAGAGGTCACTGTGGGTACTAGGTAGGGAGAGGTCAGTATGGGTCCTAGGTGGAGGGAGAGGTCACTGTGAGTGCTAGGGGAGGAAGTGGTCACTGGGTACTAGGTGGAGGGAGAGGTCACTATGGGTGCTGGGGGAGGTAGAGGTCAGTATGGGTCCTAGGTGGAGGGAGAGGTCAGTATACCACACAAGGATTCCTGTCTGGGCCTCTTCACTTGAAAGTGTCCCAGGTGGGGGCGGAGCTTCCCGCGGGTGGGCGGAGCTTATCGCGGCCGGGGGCGGAGCTTATTTTCCACAGCGAGAGGGGCCTTTTTTTGAAGATTTTAAAAAGGGGGGTGCCTGGGCACCCAGAGCACCCCCCTGTGCACGTGCCTGGTCACAGGTGCCGCTAGAAGTAACCATGGCATAGGATGCAGCGAGACGGCTACTGAAGGAGAGTGCAGGGAGAGCAGGAGAGTCCGCGTTGGAATGAGGTTTCAAGTAAGTCACTCTGCCTGGGCTGGGGGCACCACCTCTATCTGGCTACTATATGCAGTTTCTGGTGCGGAAGCCAGGAAAATTAATGTAAAAGTGCATATCTTGGATAATTTACTGCATTCTACTATGTGCCACTACAGTGTATCTCTTTCTCCCTCTGTTCCTCTTTCTCCCTCTTTCAGGGTTGATGTACAGATCTATTTACAGTAAGTATATGTATTTTTCTACTGAAAAACTCTAAACTGCATTCCCATCATTTTAAAAGTATATATTTCTTATATTCAAATGTTAATATAAAGGAAAATGAGCCCGTATAGAAAAAATAAATAATAAAACAGATTTTTCTCATGAAATCTTTATGGTATGCATGGTTAGGGGTGTGGCTTAAGTGTCCCTCTTTCTTAATAAGTTGGGAGGTATGTCTAAGGTGTTATTTACTGTATGCAGGGGCGTAACAATAGACCCTGCAAGGGATGCCTCCGCAGGGGGCCCCAGAAGCCACAGAGGGCCCGTGGGGGGAAAAGTTTGAGAGACTGACTGCTAAGGGCATGGAAGGAAAAAACGTATTCTGCTCCCGCACCATTGTTATAGTGACTTCATGTGTCCACCACACAGATAAGGACTCATACACACTTTGGAATTTGTACACTGTCCCTGCTCTCTAGGGTTCGTAAAAAACATCTGTCTCACACTGCAGCTAAGTTCTGATGACTCCATGTACAACCTAACAAACAAAGGAGTCATATTTTGAAAAAAAGTTGTAGACTTTCCCTTTTCAGCAATCACTTCAAAAGGATTCCTAGATTCTTTTCTCACAGGGGCTAATGACCTTATGGGCTAGCCTCTAATTACTTTTACAACACAATGGAGTGGAGATTTATGTTTTACTGTTGCTGCTTCATTGAGAGCTTGTTGTCTCAATGAAGTCCAAGATCCCGTAATAACAGTATCAATCAGTGACATTCTGAATGTTTTGCCAAAGTTTCAGTGAATACTATATGTTATGTTCAGCATGTCATTGTTGTTCCTCCATATAGCATGTGCTCTCATGTAGTAAAATAATACGGCTTTCTGTGTATGTATGTACTGGGAGCAGAGCTGCAACGAGGGACTTGTCAGCTGCAAGGGGCTGGAGGAAGCCCCGGGTAAGTAGATCTGGGGGTAGCATAGATTGCCTGACGTTTCCTTTAAGTCTAAGTGTTTTTATCTGCATGGGGAAAACACATTGGTCCTCAGTTTTCCTGTGCAGAAAGCGAGGGGGGTGGGGGGCCCCATCCAAAGTTTCGTGAGGGGGGGGGGGGGGGGCATCCAAAGTTTTGCAGGGGGGCCCAGTGATGTCTAGTTACGCCCCTGACTGTATGTTTCTAATTGATGGTGGCTTAAAAGGCATTTTATTTATAACGAGTGAAAATATTGCCTAGTAGAAAACCTAAGAGAAAAAGTGAGTTAAATAATAAGGGCCAACATGAGGGAGGTAAAAAAAAGGCTGCAGTGTTTAGGTACACTTTAAGCAAGACAAACTGAAGTAAAAGCAATTCTTCTTTTCCTTTAAGTTATCCAAGGTGCTAAGAAAAAAACCTTAACCTCAAAGCTTTTCCGTTTGGTTTTCTACCTCTTGTCATTGATAGGAGATAATTATATGGAATCCCTGTACACGCAGAAGAGACATGTAGTGGTTTTGAAACGCCACCTGATCCCTTGTCTCCGCATTCCTCCAGTCATAATAGCGCCAAGGTGGCTTGGCGTCCTGGTTTAATCCGACAGGAAGCATTGATTTCTTTTAATTGCAGATGTTAAATGCTCGCAGGGCAAGAGTTCACCATTACATTTGACTTATCGGAGTCTTGTAGCCTTTGTAGAGCTGCGAACATGGTAACAAGAAAGCTGAAATAACGCAGTGGAAATGATGGCTTGGTTTTGAGGTTGAACAGAGATGCCCTGCACCACTTTATGCTAAAGTTATGTGGCTGAACTTTGCAAAACCGCATTTTCCATACTGAATTGTCTCAGCATTTGATTTAAGCAACAGAGGTTCCTAGCACTTATTAAAGTTGGTGCTGAACTGTGAGCACAAGCACAGAGAATAAAAAAAAGACGACCCCACATTAACCCTCCAAGGATGTACATGAGTAAGTTTACCTCAGATGAATGCATAACACTTTCTCCAATACACATCTAAACACTAACCTTGAGGCCCCTTTTAAACTTGCATTGAAAACCTGTGTAGCATTACCCTGTTTTACCGCAGGGTAATGCCACGGCAATGCAAGGTAATGGGGCCTGGCACACTTAACATGTCGCCTTGCACTGGAAGTGTCCGATCCGCCAGCAAGCAGACACAGGCGCAAAAGCATGTTAATGGCCCATTTCCGCGGCGGCCGGCGGGGTAGAGGTGGCAGAAGGCAATGAAGTTAATTGGCAAGGCATACATTTTAAAAATGTTGGCGGCGGTGGTACAGTGCACGGAATGACGGGAATACAACAGGGAAACCTGGGAATCCCAGTGACGTACTTCCTATCCAGCAGGGAGTATGCCACTAGGTGAGGGGCACGCAGGGGGGAGGGGCAGCACCATGCATATGACTCTGATGGCGCACTTGGCTACAGGGTTATAGGTTTGTAGTTTTGTGTGGTGCGATGGGGCGGGGCATTGCAGTGCACACGTACATCACAAATCTGGCCTAAATCTGGCCTAAAGGGTTACTGAAATTTTAAAAGCTGTACAACGTGTCATCACTGCACAAAGCATTTTCTATTTCATAAATAATCTCACCTTAGGGCCGGTTCACATGGGCATCCCACAGCATTTCACTCAAATGCTTTTCTACTAGCCGTCGTCTTTTTCTACCTCTGCAAGGGGACAGAGAAGCGCTGCACTTAGCCGACTCTGGGAATAAACGAGACAATGGGAAAAATCAGGATTAAGTGCAGTGTTTGTGCAAAGTTAATAGACATTACCAGCGCTGTGCATTACCAGCGCTTAAAGCGGACCCAAACCAAACATTTTTTTAATTAAAAATATTTAGTTGCACCACTCTGACACATACAAAGATAAATAAACACTCCTTCAAACCTATGATCATTTCAGTGCATGCTTTTCCCCCTTCTCTTTTCATAGCTAGGGTTATACTGGGGGCAGCCATTAGCAATTCCTCCATTGCCGGACACCATCTACTCCACCAGTTTGCCGGAAAAATCCCGGCAATTTGAAAGGAAGGGAGGGGTTCCTCCAATAAATGTAAAATATTTTAGATTTGTCATTATGCAGCTGAAAAAAGGCTGCTATTTATTATTATAATTTAGAAAATAGATTTTATTTCTGAAATCTTGTATTTTTAATGTGGGTCCACTTTAAGTGACAAGTGTCTGTCGCAGCTTTTGTTTAACACTGGCATAGCGCCCATGTGAAGCGGCTCTAACCTATTAGCCCATTGTTTATCCCCCCTTGGGGTAAATAATTCACTAAACAGGCCAAAACAGGGAATGTAAATTTTAACAGGTGTTATGCAAGTTACATAACACAAGTTGCACAGTTTTCATAATTCCCGTTATACCCACAACACGGACCTGGTAAAATTCACATGCGCTGTCTGTTCACATATATTTATACTGAAGAGTAGTGAATCCTGGTAAAATTGCTGTGCTTTGATAGCACATGGCCTTTTCACTAGTGTGTTGGTTGTCTAGTGTAGCCCAGCAAAATCAAGCGCTGTCCCCTTTAAACAGGGCGGGGACCAGGCTCTCCAGGTGGGGTCCGGGGATGACGTCTCTGTGGGAACTGGTCTGTGACAATCCTGGTAAGCAGAGGTGGTGGCGGTATAGACAGCTGAAGGGCGGGGGAGCAGGACGCACTCTCTCCTCTGCGTGGCAGAACAGCTGGAGAGTGGCATCCGCTCCCGATACACTTGCCACTTCAGAAACTGATCTGAAGAAACGGAGGACGGTATTCCGAGAAACACGTTATCTTGCCCAATAAACCTTTTCTATCCTTCTCTGGCCACCGTAGTGCATCCTCCTATAACCGCTGTGTATATTGCAGCTTTCCACTTCACAGCCACTGCGTTGCCTAGCAGCAACCTGACACCACACATACCTGCATTGAGTGAGTGGCAAGTGTATCGGTAGCGGATACCACTCTCCCGCTGTCCTGCCACGCAGGGGAGAGAGTGCATGCTGCTCCCCACCCTTCAGCTGTCTATATCGCCACCACCTCTACTTACCAGGACTGCTGCAGACCAGTTCCTGTTTAAAGGGGACAATGCTTGATTTGGCTGGGCTACACTAGACAGCCAACACCTTCCAGGTGAGACTGGTCCAGGGTGGGGCGGCATTTGATTGTATTTTCTTTTCTTTTAGAGCGCTCTTTTGTTTCTTTCGCTTTTTAGCTGTCTACATGGATTTTAGAGCTGCCTGCCTATTCGTACGGATTACCTGATCGCACCTTAGGGAATCCATCCAATTCCCACTTTGAACTTTTGTGAAACAATTAGGGCATGCACAAAAATGACTGTGTGCTGTATCTGTTCATATGACGTTTACCACTGTTTGGAAAATCTGCACTAGGGTCTTTTTACTTAATAAATTACCGTAGCTCTCCTAAAGGGCTTTTATATTTTTTAAACTAATATTTATCTGCATTTTTGCTATTTTTGTATGCATTTGTATGTGAAAGTTCACATTGTGATTTTTCTGTAAATATCAATGAAGCTAATTTCTATGAAAATACATCTAATTAACTTCAACACTGCATGCAAACTTTCACGCAAAATGCACATAATTAAGTTAAATTAAAATTTAAAAATAAGCAGACCTGCCGTTTGAATTTTTACCATAGAAAAAACACATTTGGAAATTTGCATAACACAAATAAAATGTGATACCTTTGAAAAACATTTGATATGCGTCAGTCGAAAAATATCTGAAGTAATCACTCCCTTTTCACTAACACCTGCGAATACTGCAGGGCAGCTGTTACAGGGAAACATGCAAACCTACTAAGCAGTGACCTGAGTAAACAACTGTACGAAGTATGAATGGGATTACGAACGTGCATTACCATAGCAATGCTTGAGGTACTCGAGTTCCACAGGTGGCTCTTATTGCAGAACTCGCGGTACACTGCTGGTGGTAGTAACAGTAATATTGGTGTACGCTACCTGTGCACAGCAATCAGTGGCGTAGCAACAGCGGGTGCAGAGGTTGTGACCACATTGGGGCCCCTGGACAAGAGCCCTCCATCCATCTTATTAGCTTTTCATTGATGCTATGCTGATAATGAACACCTCTTTATGTGCATTGCATTGTGGAAATCCTTAAGGAGGAACTTCAGCCTAAACAAACATACTGTCATTAAGTTACATTAGTTATGTTAATTAAAATAGATAGGTAATATAATCTCTTACCCACCCTGTTTGAAACGAACAGGCAAATGTTTGATTTCATGAGGGCAGCCATCTTTTTGGTTGAAAGGAGGTGACAGGGAGCATGAGACACATTTCCAACTGTCCTGTGTCCTGATCATCCCTGCCAGTTGCTAGGCAATGTGAACAACAACATAGGAGATCCCATCATGCTTTGCACAGCATCAGGGGAAAAAGCCCGGGCAGTTTTCTTTGATGGGGCGGAGCTTAAGCTTTTGTGCAGCTAAAAATAAGGCTTATGTAAGAAAAATAAAGTTCTGATGCTGTGAAACTGTTAAAGAAATACAAAGCCTTTTCAGTGCTGCTGAATAGATTTTTAGTCTGGAGATTCACTTTAACAAACTGTTTCCTCACTCTAAATACAACTCTATGCAACTGTCCTTGATAGGTTTTAGGGTTCCATTTTAATAGATTGCTTGGTGCCCCAATGTAATACTCACACTGCGGCCCCAAGCTCCTTAGTTACGCCACTGACAGCTATATTACCGCTGCTTCATGCATCAACCCCAAAGAGTATAGATTTCACATCTCTTCTCTGTATGTTCAACATTCATAGACATGTAAACATATGGTGTGGTGGCAATAAAAATTAATTAGCTTTTCACATCGGCACAGAAAATGCACTGATAAAAAAGGGACATCTGTGTATTCAGTGTGCATTCTTATCTGAAAATGGTGTACTTTAGCTCTACTTGAACCATGATCTCACAATTATATGAAGGCAATGCTGTCTACATTCAAGCTTTATACCAGTGGATCGGAGTTCCTCCTTATGGTTCAAGTTGTTGCTTAGAAATGAATATAAGTATGGTTTGTTCTCTCTCCCAAGGACATTACTTCAGAATTGTCAGTCCCTTGCTGAATGAAAAGAAGTGAGCTGCCTTTGTTCTGATTCCATACCTCAGCTTTATATATTCACCTAAAGATAGCAAAATGAGCATATGCCTGGGTTTATATAAGAGCCTTCTATTTTCCCAAAAAATATTGCTGAACTCCATGCAGATGTGCTTTCAGGCAGATATAAATAGATAGATAGATAGATAGATAGATAGATAGATAGATAGATAGATAGATAGATAGTCAGAAATGCTGAATTTCTGATTTCCGCTGAATGTTTTTTTTTTTGTTATTTATGTCAGTAATGTTACTTAGTGGTTATACATATGGTTGCCAGGTCGGCTGATGGAGAAAACCGGACAGGGGGTGGAGTTAAGGGCGGAGTCAGAAGCGCACGTTTATGTAGAGTGGGGCTAAGCAATGGGCTTTTTAAAAAATGTTTTTTACAGTATTTATATCGCACTGACATCTTCTGCAGCACATTACAGAGTACATAGCCATGTCACTAACTGTCCTCACCAGTACATGCACATAAGAGACCACTTTTCACCAGTAAATGCACATAATAAGAGACCGCTTTTCACCAGTAAATGCACATAATAAGAGACAGAGCAGAAAACTATTACAAAACTGGAAAACTATGCAAATAATGCAATGCATTTATGGCGTTTTTGCACAGTGAAGTGGTCGATTTCTTGCGGGAAGTTTTAAAAAAAATTATTTTTTTCCCACCAAAAATTTTTATTGAGAACAATAAAGTGGACATACATAGGCATAAAGTTAAAATATAAATCTGCGCATACATGTATGTACACATTTTGAGCAAATATAACAAATATAACAGTATAACAGTATAAATTGAGTTGTACAATAGTATGAATTCAAGTGTAAAGTATAGTAAGCAGCGGGCTCAGGCGAGATTGAATGAGATTGAAAGTCACGCCTGGACTATACGGAGGGGAGATAGAGCGGAGCCAATGCACACAAAGAGCGGAAATACAACCAGAGAATTATGGGTCACTCACTCACCATATCTCCAGACTCCTGACCTTACCTTGCTTCCTTCGCAGATGCAGAATCGCATTGCAAATGACGTGAGTGACGCACGTCATGCGTGCGTTGGCAACGCAGCGTTGGCGTTGCCGTAGCAACGTCGGGAAGCGCGGGCTCGGGGGCGGTACTTAAGCTGGCGTAACTTACGCCGCATAAGCTGGCTGGCTGTGCCTTTGACTGACAGCCAGGCAGCGAATCAGCGGTCGCGCAGCGCTGGCGGACGGGTGGCGGCAAGTGGCAAAAGGCATAAAACCGGACATCTTAATTGTCCGGTTTAACATGCCTTTTTGGACAGGACACAGCGGCCAAAAACCGGACTGTCCGGTCTAAAACCGGACACCTGGCAACCCTAGTTATACAATACGTCCGCGATCCTGAAGCAATGGATTATGGGTATTGCTTCTTGCACATGTGTAAATGGAACCTACTAATGTCTCTTGCGTTAGAAAGGCAGTCATTTAGAATAAAATAGGTTGGGAAAATGTACATCTCCTTTTTCGGCATTTCCTAGACTACTGAAGGGATACAGGATGATGGTAGACAATGAAGACTGTAATCCCCTCTGAGGGACAAGTAGTGACATGAATTATTCTATAGGCACTGTCATGTGCTATGGACAGTGTGTCCCCTGCTAGAGATGGCCAGTGAGCTGCTAATCATTTCATCTTGCAATTGCAGAGAAGTGTCCTGCCTCTGGTGACAGTATACTGTCCTAGTTGGCGGGTGCCGAGTCTCAGCAGGAGCACCAGACTTGCATATACACAGCACACTGCAGGCTGCTGCAATCACCTATAATGGAGCTTAAAGGAACACTATCAAACCATATGTTCTAAAATGACAGTGTACAAATAATGTCTAAGTAGCAGTGTAAACATTTTCCTACTTTTCATGTTAAATATCAGAGGCAAAAGCTTTAATTTATTGAGTGTAGGATTTAGCTTTATTTTGAACAAATCAATTGCAGAACGGGTGTCTGCTTCAATACACAGCCAGTGTTGCACATCAGACTACAGAGTATTGTTCTCGGAAAGCAAAAAAAGTATGAAAAGCTGTGGTGTCACAGGCAATTACAAATGTTTATACCAAGTTACATGTCCTCTGCTCTCTTCAGACACTTCATTCAGAGACACAGGACACAGCAGCTGCAGCTGCTGAGAGATTTCTCACACACACACACGGTTAACAGATGAAGTGTTAGGGGAATCCCCCCTCCCCTCACGGCTCATCAGTTTTGGCATCAGTAAAGTGTGAAAGTATTTTGATAACAGTAAACAAAGAAGTTGCCTGTGAAATGCATACACCAGTACTTAGCAGCACATCCCAAACAATCCCTATCTCAATTGAAAAAAAAAATAGTGTTCCTTTAAAGAGGAAATGTAGTAAATATAACAATGAATACAATTGTTTTTTTGGTTAGTTGTTTTTTTTTAATAATACTCATTTATAGATTATTTGTGTTTGCCCATTATCAGTGTTTGCCCATTGTAAAATCTTTCCTCTGATTTACTTTCAGAAATGTATCACATGTTGCAGTGGCATGCCTAGGGTATTTGACACCCGGTGCTGATTATTCACAGATACCCTCCCACCTCAAAAAAAATAAGGGCAAGGATTGAGTATGAGAGCTACCACTCTCTGATATGACTATAGTAGAGATTAGATTGTGAGTTCCTCTGAGGGAAATAACTAAATATTCTGTAAGGTGCTGTTGACGATGTCACTACTATATAAATATAAAGACATAATAATATGATAGGACATTAGATTATGACTATGGTAAGATTAGATTGTGAGTTCCTCTCAGGACAGTCAGTGACATGACAAGATATTCAGTAAAGTGCTTCAGAAGATGTCAATGCTATATTAATACATAATAATAATAATAATAATAATATGGTAGGATAGTAGACTATGGTAGGATTAGAGTGTGATCTCCTCTGAGGACAGTCAGTGACATGACTATGTACTCTGTAAAGTGCTGCAGAAGATATCAGTGGTATACAGTATAAACACATAATAATAACATGGTAGGACAGTAGACTATGTACTATGGTAGGATTAGATTGGGAGCTTTGCTGAGGGCAGTCAATGACATGACTATGTAGTCTGTAAAGTGCTGTAGAAGATGTCAGTGCTATATACCGATGGGGGGGGGGGGGGGGTTAGGTTAAGCTGTAGTAAAATATTGTTAACACATGCCGATGTTTTATTACAATACTTTATACTATTTACACTTTAAAACCGAAGAATATCGGTAGATATTATTAACGATAATTTTATGAACTAAAACAAGCGCCTTTTTTTCATGCAAGCGTCTGAACTCCCTGTTTCTCTGCTGCTGCTATTTTACCAGGTGTTCATCAAATGCTACCTCCCTGGGCCATACAATCCTTAGTTCACAATAGCACAAAAAGACTGTTGCGGTTGTATTTGCATAATCACTTTGCATCATCTGTTAGCCAATCTCAGGGAAGTCAGTGTAGAAAGTTTGCTGCTAGCCCTCTAGGAGTCTTTGTTGCACTATTTCTCTCAATCTGTGATCGGACTTCCACACTGTTGCCGATGCAGAAAAATAGCCTTTTGTTTTAACAGAGACAAAGCATTGCAAATATTGTGACATCCCGCAGACATATCTGTAAAAACATACTTTCAAATCCTTCATGATGTGGCGGCCTCATACCCAACCATATTATATTAAGGCAGCCCTTCTGTTCGGCTTGAATTACGCTCGCTATAGGGACGCTGCCAAGTCACACACAATATTTCCTCTCAGGAGCATCTGGCTGTTTGGCAGACGCTGTAATGACAGCAGCTTTGAAGCAGCCTCTAGGTCTGTCATATGTTTTCTCCTACCAAGAGACTGTTTTGGCTTCTTTGTTCTAATGGATGCCATTCTCTATTAGCTGCACTTTGCTTCTAAGGCATCTTCCCGCGTAGAAGTCTTTTCTGCAGTCTTGGCAGCAGGACTGTATAGCACCAGCTCAGTGGTCATATGATTCATCCTGAATACACAAAGTTACTAGGACAGAGGAGAAGTGGGAAGCCATTCTTATAAGGCAGTGCGCTGCTTGCCTGTTGCCACATCCAAACTTCCCTTTGCTCCACTCTGAGTCGGTGGTGTGCGTCGTTTCCCATTCGTAATTGCCTTGTTGTGCAACTTAGCTCTGGCAGCCATTTGTACCAGGAGACCCAAAACACAGAATTTCCCTAATTGGTTCAACGGTTCATGCTTTTTTTTTTTTTTGTTCTCTGCAGACAGAGGGCGCCAACATTAAAACAAATCATCAATTAAATCTACTTGTGTTTTGTTTAAAATAAATGTGACACTAGAGTCTGCAGCCGTAAGAAAACTTGCTGGGTACCATGGCGCTGAAGAGAGTCATGTGATCAGTAAAGAATCAGCTGTGCTAGGAGGATTTCTATGTAGGAGGATTTTCAGAGAAGCATTTAATTAATTGGACAGGTTGGCAAGGATGTAACCACAAACCGAGTGGCCAGGGGCGTAACAACAAAAACTCTCTGCTGCCATTTGTTGGTTATCGATCATGTGGCTTTTATCGGTTACGTGATTGGGAGCCGGCGAATGGCAGTAGAGAGTGTGCGGCTGTGATGGATGGAAGCGGGACAGTTAAAAATGGGGGATAAAAACGGTGCAGCATAGACTTACATTATAAAACGCTATTTAGCGTTATAAGTGTTAAAAATTGGCACATGCAGTGTGCCTTACACTTATAACGCTAAATAGCGCTATAAATCTTAGAAGATTCAGAGGGCAGAGAGGGGTCAGGGGGGGAGCTAGTCTACTTTAGGGGACCCACCGCAAATCCTCATAGACACTTTCAGCTGGGCTGCAGAAACGGAACAAATGTCCGCTTTCACCTTGTTTAAACCCAAACAAGCCTTATACCCATGAATAGGTAAGCATATCCTCTAACGATTTGTGAGGTTTTTGGTCAAAAAAAGAGTTGAAATTGGCTGTGTAGGAGCCGCCGAACGGCCTTAATCTCGGTTCCGTCGGCCATCTTCATTCTGCTGTGCAGGTCCTTTCTTCCTCCTCATTGGAGGGTTTGTTAGCTGCTGACAGAAGCTGGCACGCCCCCACCGAACAATCCCTCCAATGAGGAGGAAGAAACGACCTGCAGAGCAGAACCAAGATGGCTGATGGACACGAAATTGCAGCCGTTCGGCGGCTCCTGTACAGTCAGTTACAACTTTTTTTTGACCGAAACCCGCAAAATTCGTTAGAGGGCATGCTTAGCTACCAGAGGATATAAGGCTTGTGGAGGTTTAAACAAGCAAACGGAAGACATTTCTTACAGGGATATGTCTTACAGGGACACTGGAGGGCAGTGGGGCAAGATGTGTGCAATATGCATACATTACCTTGTCCCGGGCCGCCGATCACTCCTTCCCTCCACTTCTTCCATTCGTTTGCTGTAGTCCTGCAGCCGGCCAATCACCATGTGGTTTCAGTCTCTGCATGGTGATTGGCTGGCTGCAGGACTACAGCAAACAAACTAGGAAGTGAAGGAGCGGAGGGAAGGAGCGATCGGCGTCCCGGGACAAGGTATGGTACCAAACTGTATAAAGCACATTTTGTATCTGCGTAACTAACATTACTTATAGATCACATACATTGCTTATGAAATGAATGTTACACTATTTGCTATTTAACATCTCTTGTGGAAAAACTCAGAAGAAATGTATAATTGCATAAGGAGCCTTATCTGTTTATCTCACAAACTATCTATCTTTTAGAACAGAGGTGAAAATAAGGCCTAGCCTCCATGTGAACAAGCATACTGCGCATAAAATGGCCCTTGTGACCAGCCACTAATCCCTGCACCCACCCCTTATTACTCTCACCACGGCAAATACTATGGATTATACTACTTTTTCTTGAGCCATGTATTGAGTGTTCATCGAAATTAACCCCCTCCCCCACACAAACTTCCTGCCTGACCCCTATTCCTAACACACGCACACACTACCTACCTAATCCCTAACCACCCCCCCCCTCCGCCCCCACACACACACAACCTGCCTGACACCTAACCCTAAACACCCCTCTGCACAAACTACCTGCCTGATGCCAACCCCCCCGCCACTCATCCCGCCCCTCCCACAAGAAAAAAAGTTATTGGGCACTGCCATTGGCACCTATAGAAATATCGGCATTGAGCCTTAATATGGGTGCCTACGGTGCCCCAGATATAGTGGGCGTTTTTAATGGGTGCCCAAATTACTACTCAATGTCGTTATTTCCACAGGCACCAATAGCGGTGCCCAAACTTCTGGCGCTAGGGGGACCCAAATTTCCTGCTTTGGTGTACTGGAATATTCATATGCACACACATAAAGGAGCTCTTATTTGCAACACATCCAGGTGGTACATGTCCTTTCATCTTGTTATACTGAAATATAAGAAAGCAGAGATAATTTAAAAAAATAGAAAAAGAAAAAAAAGAGACGGTGTAAATGAACCCCATTGAGCTTTACAGAAACAGAATGGGAGAAAGAGGTGGCCACAAAAAGATAAAACTAGGTTAATACAAATAAAATATAAATATGAATACAAAATGGGTTAACATGAACTCACCTGCTCCTCAAGCCTGCAATGAATCCAGTGTTCCAGGAAGTCAGTGTGAGACTGACTTCCTCTAAGCTCAGGTGACATCCCCGGCACTCCTGCAGACGTGGTAATTGCAGTGGACGGATTCAGCCATATGTGAATGCCTGCATCCCTGTAGAAGTGTGGAAAGCCGCACATGGTGTCTGCTCCTGGAGGCGGGCGAGTGTGGTCACGTTTGTCCTATGAATTACGTTGCAAACATCGACAGCTGGTGATTAACCAGCTCATTGCTTGGGTCTCTGAATAGTGTGCAGGAAGTGGTTTCTGGATGGCTGCTGGGAGGTGTGGTCTGGTATGATTGGTTGACTGTGTATATGAACTGAACCTGACTTTCACTCACTGCCCATGATAGCTTTAGCTGTGCTACTGCTTTGGTGCGCTCTCATTGCAGTTTCCTGTTTGTGACCTTGCTTGCTTCATTGAATACTATATTGGATCACTGCCTGGACCGACCTCTGCTTGCATGTGACTATGAATTTGTCTTGTCACAGTACTTCCTGCCTTGACCTCCTGTGTATGACCATTGGCTTGTTATTAATACTGAATTGGATTCTCCCTGGTATGACAGCCATCTGATTCTGGTTTGCATTGGCCTTTGCTCTGAATTCTCTGGTACTTCATTGATTTCTAAGCCTCAGCATTTATATCTTGCAAACTGAGGGGCCTTTTACATTATATTAGTTGCTGTCAGTTGTAACTGAAAGAACAACTGATGTAAAATATATTGTCCATGTTTCCCTATGGCCTCTTTCACACTATGGGGCACATGCACTATGGCTAACGCACTGAAACAGCGTAGTACTGATATGTCACCATGGCGCGGCATTTCTAAGTATCGACCGTTGCTAAGGAGCGCATGCTACGCTGCCAGTAGCGCGCTTGCTTTCAGGATAATTAAGTTGCACTACTTCACTAACACGTATAAGAAAATTTGACTTGCGCTGTATCAGCACGTTAACTATAACGAATCTGCCCCTATACGCTAAAAAAAAGCTTTTCACAATGCACTGCTATGGAAAAAAAACACAAATTAAATTACAACACATAGCAACGCATTTAGGCCTCTTTCACAGTGCAATGTTAAAGTCGCAATTTAGAAAATGTTCCATCGCAGACTAATGCACACGTTGCGTTGTGTGTAACGTGTAGCAATATTTAGAAGGTGCTGCATGCTGTGCGTTTAGCAATACATTTGCTGCGTTATGTGTGTTGCACATGCTCAGTAACGTTTTTTTTTTTTTTTTTTAATGTAACGCATGCGCCGTTTTCGTTCCATCAGTATGCGACGAAAACGGTGCACCAAGAGACACATAACGTTGTACAAAATAACGTCCAATTTTATAACCTACATGCGCTGCGTTAGGGGCACGTTGTGCGACTTTAACGTCGCATCAAATGCAATGTCTTAATGTGAAAGAGCCCTAAGTGTAAAAGGGACCTAAGTCCTGTGGACAACCAAAGTCAGGCAGACACATAACATCTCCTATTCAAGCAGGGGATTGTCTAGAGGTGAAGTGTGTGGCAGAGATTGGGACAGAGGTGCTGAAAGGAAACTGGTGAAGTAATTTTCACATTGAAAATTCTATTTTTGATTGAGAAAATATTTTTGCGAAAATACATTGTATTTTGGAAATATAGTCAAAGAAACACATTTTTCTTTTCGATGTAAAAATTCGGAAAAAAACTTGAAAAATCATTTTTACTGCAAAAAATCACCAACTTATTACGGATTCATTTTAAATGGCATTTTTTGCTTGAAAGTCAAATTTTACATATTTTTTTTTTTTTTTTTAGTGAAAACGAATGCATAAATAATATCAGCATTTTCGCTCATCACTGTTGGTGAATACTGGAAATCCTGACAGAGGTGACCCTCCTTAAAGGATGACACTAGGTAACGTACAAAATGTGTTTATTTAGACAGAGGCAACACATTTTGTGGGCTCTTGCCCATTTCTTCAGGCCAATAATCATGCCAAATTAATAACAAAGCCAAGCTCTGAGTGCCTAGCAAAAGTGAAGCTGTTGCTCAGAGCAAACAATTAGAATACTTATTGTATTTAAAGGAGTATTGTCAGCCGTAAAATCGAATTCCATTTACCCACTGCCCTGTGTTTATTATGCAGTCTACATCCTGACCCTGCATTACAAGCATTCTAATATAATCATAAATGTTTCAGCTGTAATGAATCTTATCTCAGTCAGCTGAGCTCTATTTGGTACATTGCTGGGGAGAAGAAAGCTTTTGACCTCCAATCCTACATTCCAGCTTCACTCTGATTGCCTGAGTGCAGTTCAGTATGACAGGAGGCTGAGAAGGGAAATACACCTCATCCCTCTGCAGAAGCTGTTGAAATACAATCCATGCTGCGCTCCCATGCATTTATAAAGCAAGCTAGTTATGACAGGTAGTAAAAATGAAAAATGCCTGAAACCGTTTTCTCTTAATTTACTATATGAAATTCACTGAAATGAAAACATTGACAGTACAATACATATGTTATGTAAATGGAACAATTATTTGCGTATATATATATATATATATATATATATATATATACTAGCTGATGACCTGGCGTTGCTCGGGTATGTATTTGGCTGGTGTTGGCTCCACCCACTTTTTCTAACCCTAGCACACAAACACTCACTGACCAAGTTTGTGAGCTTTGGCATCAATAATTTGTATATTCCCATAGAAATTAAATACATCAGATTAACAGTTTGTGACTCTGCCCCTCTCGAGCGTTTGGACCCCAGTCACCCAATGACCAACTATAGCAGGTTTGAGGCATCTGCTATTAACAGTGTAAAAATGGCAGCAATTTAAATATTCCCCTTGAAAATCAACAGGTGAATTTTGATTGGCTATAATAGGCTCCACCTACTTTCCTGGATATTAATCTCAGTCACCCAGTGACCATCTGGGCAAAGTTTGAGAACCCTGCCATTAACACTGTAAGAAGGCCTGCAGTTTATATTTTCCCAGTGAAATTTGTTTTTGGCTCTGCCCACTTCTTGTAACCTAGACACACAGTCACTCAATGACCAAGTTTGTGTCCTTTCGGGTCCTTGGCAATTGGCATCAATAAAAACAAATCTGATTGTCTGTTTGTGGTTCTGCCCCCTTTTCTGAATTTGAACCCCAGTGACCCAATGACCAACTGTACCAGGTTTGAGGCTTGTGCCATTAACAGTGCAAGAATAGCAGCAATTTTAATATTTCTCTTGAAAATAAACAGGTGAATATTGATTTACTTTTTTAGGTTCTATCCACTTTTCTGAATATGAATCCCAGTAACCCAGTAACCAACTGTGCAAAGTTTGAGAACCCTGCCATTAACAGTGAAGAAGGGCTGCCATTTATATTTTTCCAGGGAAATCTGTTTTTGACTCCACCCAGTTTTTGTAACCTTAACACACTCACTCAATGACCAAGTTTGTGAGCTTTCTGGTTCCTGGCATCAAAATTGTGTGAATGGAAGCAGTTTATCCAGCAAATAAATATGATTGGCTGTTTATGGCTCCGCCCCTTTAGTGAATTTAAGCCCCAGTCACTTAATAACTGACTGTAGCAGGTTTGAGCCTCTGCCATTAACAGTGTAAGAATGGCAGCAGTTTCAGTATTCCCCTTGAAAATCAATAGGTGCATTTTGATTGGCTGATGTAGGCTCCACCTACTTTTCTGAATATTAATCCCAGTTGCCCAGTGACCAACTGTGTCAAGTTTGAGAACCCAGCCATTAACAGTGTAAGAATGGCTGCAGTTTATATTTTCCCATGTAAAAAGTTAGTTGTTTTTGACTGTTTCTAACCTTGACATACAGTCATTCAATGACCAAGTTTATGAGTTTTGGGGTCCTTGGGATCAATAAGTTGAATTTTTCCATTGAAATTAAACAAATCTGATTGGCTGTTTGTAGGTCACCCTCCCCCCCTTTCAGACTTTAAACTCCAGTCTCCCAGTGACTGGCTGTTTCCGGTTTGAGGCCTCTGCCATTAACAGTGTAACAATGGTAGCAATGTAAATATTCCCTTTGAAAAATAAGTAGGTGAATTTTGATTGGCTGTTGTAGGCTCTACCCACTTTCTAAATATGAATCCCAGTTACCCAGTGGCCACCTGTGTCAAGTTTGGGAACCCTGCTAACAGTGTACATAGTTACATAGTTAAATAGTTATTTGGGTTGAAAAAAGACATTCGTCCATCGAGTTCAACCACAGAACAAGGTACAACACCAGCCTGCTCCCTCACATATCCCTGTAAGAATGGTTGCAGTTTATATTTTCCCATGTAAACAATGTAGTTTTTGGCGCCAGGGCCGGGCCGAGGCAAAGGCTGAAGAGGCTCCAGCCTCAGGGCGCAGTGTAGGAGGGGGCGCACAATTCATTTTGCTGTCATTCCCAATTGTGTTTGAAGCACAAAGAAATAAGAAAAAGGCATACATAGCAGTGGCTGCAAGCCAGATAACTAGAGATTAAGGTGTTGGGGATTTTGGGGGCCCTAGGGTGCCTCTTAGTCTAATAGCAATTAGTGTGTGACGGCTGGGGTAGGAGGGATGGAGGGGCGTACTTTGATGTCTCGGTTCTGGTTGGCGCTGCCCACTTTTTCTAACCTTGACATATAGTCACTCAATTACCAAGTTTAGGAGCTTTGGGTTCCTTGGTATCAATCATTTGTATATTCCCATTGAAATGAATCAAATCTGATTGGCTGTTTGTGGCTCCGCCCCTTTCTGAATTTGAACCCCAGTGACCAACTGTACCAGGTTTGAGGCATATGCTATTAACAGTGTAAGGATGGCAGCAATTTAAATATTCCCCTTGAAAATCAACAGGTGAATTTTGATTGGCTGTTGTAGGCTCCACCTATTTTCCTGAATATTAATCCCAGTCACCCAGTGACCAACTGTGCAAAGTTTGAGAACCCTGCCAATAACAGTGTAAGAATGGCTGCAGTTTATATTTCCCCAGTGAAATTTGTTTTTGGCTCTGCCCGCTTTTTGTAACCTTGACACACAATCACTCAATGACCAAGTTTGTGAGCTTTCGGGTTCCTGGCATCAAAATTGTGTGAATGGAAGCAGTTTATCCCGCAAAGAAATCTGATTGGGTGTTTGTGGCCCCGCCCCTTTAGTGCATTTGAACCCCAGTCACCCAATGACTGACTGTAGCAAGTTTGAAGCCTCTGCCATTAACAGTATAAGAATGGCAGCAGTTTAAATATTCCCCTTGAAAACCAGTAGGTGAATTTTGATTGGTTGTTGTTGTAGGCTCCACTCACTCTCTTGAATCTTAATCTCATTCACCCAGTGACCGACTGTGGCAAGTTTGAGAAC
This sequence comes from Hyperolius riggenbachi, assembly GCF_040937935.1. Classification (NCBI taxonomy): domain Eukaryota; kingdom Metazoa; phylum Chordata; class Amphibia; order Anura; family Hyperoliidae; genus Hyperolius; species Hyperolius riggenbachi. The sequence goes on along the minus strand of NC_090656.1, from coordinate 64,760,914 downwards.
CCTGCGATTAACAGTCTAATGCTGGGCATACACGGCTAGATAGTGCACCGGTATCAAGCCAGCGGCTCGATGCCGGCGTGTCACCGCTCGTCCTCGCGTGCGCGCGGATCGATTCACGCTAGTCCCCGTGGGTGCTTTCTAATCAGCGCTTCGTTTTTTCTATTGTTCTGCCCGCCGGTATCGAGCGCGGAATCGATCTGGCGGGCAATCGGACCTGTCGGAAATTATCAATCGAGCCATCAGCTCAAAAATTTTTCCATTGACATGAATCGATGAAATCTGATTTGCTGTTTGTAGCTCCGCCCAGGTGTGCAGGGGGGACACGAGACCCCCAGAACATATCACCCCAGGTAGTAAGGGATCTGTATACCAAGTTTCATTCAAATTGGTCAAGCCATTTTCGAGTGAACGCGACACATACATACACACACACATACACACATACTGTACATACATACATCCGATATTATATATATATATATAGATACTGTATATATGATTCTTACCTGGGATAATATGGCTGTCCATGCTGCTTTAAAGGGACTCCAAGCACCTCTCATGGGCATGCCTTTAAGACTCCGACCAGTACTGCAAAGTACTTAAAGATGCATTCCTATTGAGGCTCCCCCCATCCTCCTCGGTCCCACGGCAGTGGAGATAAAGCTACCCGAACAGCGGGATGTAAATATTTACCTTCCCGGCTCCAGCGCAGGCGCAGTATCAGCTCTCAGGCGGAAATTACCGATCGCTGTGGGGTCGCTCTACTGGGCAGGCGCAAGTCTCCTGCACCTGCCCAGTAGAGCGGACCCGACGGAGATTGGCTATTTTCACCTATCTCCGTGCGGAAAGTCGCAACAGCACCCCAGCCAGGAAACGTAAATAAATCAGTGCTTATCAGTGCCTATCAGGCTTGTCTAGGGAGGATTCCAGGACACTTCGGGGGAGCCAGCGCTGGACTGCCTGTAGCTACAGAGGAGGGGGAGGCCTCATTGGGACCCCAAGGCTTCCCCCTCCCGAGGTGAATACCCCCAGGGGAACTTTTATTTTGTTACACATTCTCTTTAACCCCCTTTCCGGTCCAATTCCTGCCGGCAAGGGGGCAGCGCAGCACTTTTTTTTTTTTTAAATCATGTAGCAAACCCAGGGCTCGCTACATGATAGCCGCTGAGCACTCCGGCGATCAGAGTAAGCAGTAAATCCTGTTCAGAACGGGATTTCCTGCTGGGCTTCCCCGGTCGCCATGCCGACAGGGCGTGATGACGTCACCGACGTCATGGACATCGGGACGTCAGAGGGAATCCCGATCCACTACTCAGAGCTGCCTGGCACTTATTGGCCAGGCTGCGCAAGGGGTCTGGAGGGGGGGGGGCGGCGCAGAGGATAGCGGCGGATCAGCGGCGATCAGATGTTACAAGCAGCTAGCAAAGTGCTAGCTGCATGTAACCAAAAAAAATTATGCAAATCGGCCCATCGGGGCCTGAGAAATCCTCCTGCGCAGGTTACCCCGAGCTGAGCTCGGAATAACCAGCAAGGAGGTTAAAGGCATTGCGCATGAGAGGTGCTTGGAGTCCCTTTAAAAGGTGAAACCTAATGGCTTTGCAAAAAGCTCCACATTTGCATGGGCTCTCTATGCGCCAGTGTTTGTAAAATCGGATTCACAGTATTTACAGGAATGGAAAAAGTATCCTTCTACTAGCAAAGTAGACAACAGCAAGTAATAAAAAATAAAAAAGGTATTTAAAAATTATTTGGGACGAGAGGTATAACGTTTTATTTAATGCATCTAAGAGCATTCCCTGTAATTATCTTGCTGAGGCTTTTCCAATCCCTTTAATAATCAGCGTAATTTGCATGTTTAAACTATAAACAGGAATATTTAATATGCAGAAACTAATTTGGCTCTATTGCCACTTGAAAAGAAAAAAAAAATAAAACTAAAAACAAAACAAAATATTCATGTGAAAACTCCAGTCACCTTCAAATGCTCGCAAGCAGAAGAGAGAAGAATGCAAGGTTAATCAGGTTGGACGTACGAGGGTCTCATTCCAGGAATGTGTTAGTAGGTAGCGGAAAACAAGAATTACTTGGTGGGTCACAGTCAGTGAACCATTTGTTAATAGTGTTGTAGCTGGAGGCAGCAGGGATAAGCCTGTGTCTTTATGCGCACTGAGAAGAAAACTGCATGCATGTAGGTCGGAAAGGGGCATGTTAAAGTGTATTCCAATATTTTAGTGGCTGGACGGTGTACTGGTTAAGGGCTCTGCCTCTGACATGGGAGACCTGTGTTCGAATCTCGGCTCTGCCTGTTCAGTAAGCCAGTAATTCAGTAAGGAGTTCATTGGGCAAGACTCCCTAACACTGCTACTGCCTACTGAGTGCGCTCTAGTGGCTGCCTCGCAAGCGCTTTGAGTCCGACAGGAGAAAGGCGCTATACAAATACTTTGGTTATTTGCACAAAAGTACACAAGCATAGCGCTCAACATTAACTTGTAGCAAGGGATTCACCTCTCCGAGGTTCTTAATGCAGTCTTAAACCAACCTAAACCATATACAAATGTCCCAATATTACCACACTGTACAGACACATCAATCTGCACAGTGGCAAAAGTTCGTACAGTCCACAGATTCCAGTTGATTCCAAACTGTGTTTCTACAAGATGCCAGAATACTCTTACCATCAGGAATGGCTGATTGATTGACAGATCAGCAACAGCGTTTATGGATGATATAACATGATGCTTGACTTTATACGATCTCCACACCTCCTGTATATCGCTCAGAAAAAGGGATACAATAACATAGCGTGATCCTGATTTCAAAAAAGTCCCAAACAATCACCTCCAGTGCTAAGTGTGTGTTTCCCCACACCACAGTGATAGATAGGCAAGATGTACGCTCACCAGCTGCTATTGCTGATCCTCTGTTGACCAGCTGTAAGCGTTTGTTTGAGCTCTCAGCCTTCAATTCGGTACTGCACCTTGAAACTCAAAGACAGGCCAACCATAGCATAATTCCGTTTAATATTGTAAAAGAATAAAACAATGTTGCACTCACATGAAGTTATAAAACAATGCGCATATTCATAAAACCAGGACGTCCTCTCTGCCGCCGTTCATCCAGCGTCTCCGCACTCCGCGCCTTAATTCAGCTATACAAATACTGCCATTATTATTACTTTAAGAAAATAATGAGACTGCATTTTGAAACAAAGGAGTATCAAACAAAGTTGGAGCTGTCGGCTTCCGGAGTCAGAATTTGTTGCCCCTTGAAATTAGGCTTCTTTACTATGGTATTAAAAAGTATATTCCATTATTGTAATAAAATTCCCATAAGCTTAGATTTATATTGCAATCAAGGCGTACATTTTTGCATACAGTAGATGCTAATGATTTTGGCACTAACTGTGTATAGCGTTTAAATAGGTAATCTTATATTAACAATATTACACTATTGTTAACATTATGCTTATTACAAACTCATCTACTAATCTCTTCTTTCACACTAACCCTCTTACTCCCACTACAGCTCACTTAACACTAGCCCACCTTATACTGCTGCGCCTAACTGCCATTACACACCCACACTAACCTCACTGCCCCTACTTCTCACACTAACCTAATAGCTGCTATGTCTAACTCTAACCTCACAGCTGCTACTTCCAACAGTACTCTCACGGCCACTAGAGATGGCCTAATAAACCTCCGATTTTAGGTTTGCGAACCCGGTTCGCGAACCTACCGCGAAAGTTTGGTTTGCGTGAACTTTTGCGAACCGCAATACACTTGAATGGAGAGGTGAACTTGAAAAGTTAGAAAAAATTAAGCTGGCCACAAAAGTGATGGAAAAGATGTTTCAAGGGGTTTAATACCTGAAGGGAAACATGGTTGAGTGGAATAGGCATCAAAAGTCCCGGAAAAAAATCTGCATTTGACACAAAGCAGTGTTTTAAGGTCAGAAATCTCATTGAATGTTCAATTGCAGCCCTACACTGCTTTACAACATCAGGAAGTGTAATCCTCCTTCCCTCCTCTGGAGGAGGAGGGTCTTGTGTTCCAGGGAATTGTAGGATTTCAAAAGCCAGCTCACATACATTGGCTGGGAATCAAACCCAGGTCTAGTGCTTGGTAGACATCTCTCCTCACCACTATACCACCACCAACACAACATGCTGAAGCCAGAGTAGCATGTACCATTGTGATATATCCAAGAGAAAAATGAGCTTGCTTAGGGATTTGTAGGATGTCAAAAGCCAACTCACATACATTGGCCAGGAATCGAACCCAGGCTTACCACTTGGTAGGCTGCTATCCTAACCATTATACCACCAACACAACACACTACAATGCTACATGCTGAAGCCAGCCTAGCATGTACCATTATGATATATCCAAGAGAAAAGGGAGGAGGGAAGAGAGAGCTGTTGTGGGGTGCAATATAAGGAATAACAATCAGCCTAGGAGCAAGCTAACAAGCCTACAAGAGCCTAACTAAGCTCTCCCTAGCAGAGTCTGTCAGCAGCTGTCCCTTAACTAATTACTGTAGGCAGACGAGTGAGTAAAGTGGCTGGAGAACCTTGACTTTTATAAGGGGGGGGGGGGGGCTCCAGGAGTGAGTGTAGTCTGATTGGTGACAATGTGCCTGCTGACTGTGACTGTGATGGGTCAAAGTTGACCTTAATGGAGCATTATGGGGCGAATCGAACTTCAGCAAAAGTTCGCCTTCGCCGGTGAACGCGAATCACCCAAAGGTCGACTGGAACCGTTCAAGGGTATCCCGTTCGGGCCACCTCTAACGGCCGCTACTTCTAACACCAACCCCACTGCCCCTACTTGTAGCACTAACCTCCCTGCTCCTTCTTCTAACCTTAGAGCTGGTACAACTACACTAACTTCACTATTTCACTGCCCCACTTCTAGCGATAACCTCACTGCCACTACGTCTAGCACTAACCTCCCTGCCACTACACCTAGCACTATCCTCCCTGCCACTACACATACCAGACTAACACTAACCTCACTGCCACTACACATTACACTAACCTTACTGCCACTACACATAACATACTAACACTAAGCTCACTGCCACTACACCGTGTCACCTACCACTAACCTCATTGCCACCACACTTACCACTAACCTCACTGCCACTACACATAACACTAACCTCACTGCTACTACAACTAACACTTGCCTTAGTGGCACTAGACCTAACACTACCTTTCCTGAGTCTGACACTACAAAATGTATGATGTCTGCTTGCTGACCGTAATACTGTTGCACTGCCACTTGCCGAGTCATTCTGAATATATTGCTTAGTGTGACAAATTTGAGCACCTGGTGCACCCTAGCTGTGATTGCAGACTATGGTACTGCTGATGACGTCGCTTACCACCTGTTTAAAAAAGTAAGGGCTTTGTGCACAAGAATTTTTGTGAGTTATTTTTATTAAAATTAACAGTTCACTTTGCATTCAGCTAAAGCCACATACACACAGTACATGAAAGTTGCTGTGTACAAATGATTCATGATAATCTGGGGCATAGCGATCGCAGCTGCTATGGGGCCCTAGAGAATAGTGGGCCCAGTGGGTACTTAATGTATTCACCATTAACTTTCTAGTGTTTCTCCATTTCCTTGTCCCAGTGCCCATGGACTATGTGCAGTGTTAGTTGAATAAAAATGTAAATTGCAAATTGACTCATATCCATAGGGTAGGGGCAGGTGGCATTGCTAATACATCTGATGGCCCCATGAAAGTTTTGCTATGGGGCCCCATGATCTCTAGCAATGCCACCGGTGACAAATTAATAACATCTGTGAATGGTGTGATGTACAGCGATTCTGTATATATTGTGATAACGGGGTTGTTTGCAACACTGTACAGACTATAGAGAAAGACACTGTTGATGTTTACTCAAAGAGAAGCCAAGCATACGTACACATTTTTCATTTTTCTTCAGGTTCAAGACTGTATGTTTGCTGGGGAAAAAGTGTTTGTGTAAGTAGCGAAAGAAGGGGGTTGGTCAGGGGGCTGCTGGTGATAGTGGGTCTTGGGCAGTTAAAAGTACAAATGTAGTTAGAAAAGTTAAAAGTACAAATCGAGCCCCGTGGATAGCAGGACCCAACTAATATTACTCATGGATAACACGTTAACTACCCTCTGGCTGTTCTACTGTAATCCTATTCAACAGCAATTGTGATCTTCTCTAATCTGAATGCCGACATTGTGGGGACATTCATTATGTAGAAGAAGGCACTCCACAGGCTCCAAACTTGCGTTTGACTTCTTTATTCGAGCAACAGCACACACTACATGTTACGGGTAATCTAACCCTTCATCACCTGATGAAGGGTCAGACTACCCGTAACATGTAGTGTGTGCTATTGCTCAAATAAAGAAGTCAAACGCAAGTTTTAAGCCTGTGGAGTGCCTTCTTCTACATATTGGATTACATTGTTGCTTTGCAGGAGTGGTGTACCTGCAGGAGAGGAGCACCGGCTGTTGCTACCTTGTCAAGTGTTAGCAGAGGTGAGACTCATAGCTGCATAGATTGAATTGTGGGGACATTCCCCTGATCTCTGCTGTACAGGTAAGGGAGACTTCACTGAGAGTCTCAATCAGAGAGACAGAAGATCTGGGCACCAGCCAATATTTGCAATGCCACCTTTTATTTCTTCCAACCTCACACCATCCAACAAGTAAAGCAAAAAAAAAACTGTCCTAAGGCTTCTTGCACACTGCATGCATTTCCGATTCAAAATCCGCTTTTTAATCGGTTTTTACATCCGGTTCCGATGCAGATTTTTAATCTTTACTGCATGCTGCGTTTTTTTGATCCGTTTTTCTGTTGAATGTATTCAGGGAAAATCGGAAACGGAATCGGAAAACGGATTTGCAGTGTGCAGGGAGCCTTCCAGCCGTTTCACAGGGAAACCCTGCTTCTTCAGAGGCAATAGATTACAGCTATACATGATAATCTATTGCCTCTGAAGAAGCATGTTTCTCTGTAAAATGGCTGTTAGGCCTGTTTTTTTGCATTACTTGTTGGATGGTGCGAGGAGCACATAAATGGTGACATTGTAAATATTGGCTGGTGTCTCTAATTGTCATTTGAATCTCTACTCCGGATGCACAACCACTGCACCTGCTACTCCTCGACTGCCGGACAGTTGTCTTGTGCCAATTCGTTACCTTTTTACACAAAATTCATTGATAGTCTTCCTGGGGGCAAACCTAGCAGGTGGGGGATAGCTAGAAGGAGGACACTGTTCATTTCTGATGTTTTTTGTAAGTTCTAAGTAGGACTAGTACTATATGTATACATTTTATCTTATCACTGTGCTTGCCAATTTAGCAGGGTCTCTTTATAGCCTTCAACAGAGAAAAAAGCGGGCACATCCAAAGTCAATCTTTATTGGTTCCATGTAAAAGAATATGGCCAAAGGCAGAGGAAGTGGGGGTCTGGATCCTCTAGACACTCAAAGAGAGTGATATGTATTCACCTGAAATCAGCAGCAGCCCTTTATAGCCTAACTGATGATTACCTTCTTACCTTCTCCCTCACCCTGCCTTTGCCATCTCTTAAAGCAAACCCGAGGCAACCTAATGCAAAAGATGAGATACATACCTATGAAGAGGGAAGCTCTCTGGATCCTCCAGAGGCTTCCAGTGTCCTCTTCGAGCCCACCACCGCTACCCGAGACCTTCTTGAAGCTTGGGTCTACCTAACAAGGGCATAACTGACATAGCCCAGGCTTCCCAGCAAAATTTGGCAGGTGCAACCTTGCCTCCTCCACTGCAAAACTGTGTGTGTGTGTGCTCCTGAGTCCAGAATCTCCATGTTCTCACAGGCGGGCACCCTCTAAATTCTGCAGAGCAGCTGCAGCAGAGCATAATACTTTACTTCATTTCAGCACGACAGGTCCGTTTTTACTCCTCTATGTAGCTGCGCCGTGTCACCTATTAGCTTGTGGCTCTCCCGACACTGCATGTCATGTGACAGGAAGCCTTGTGATGTGTGTGTGATGGTGTGTGTGTGATGGTGTGTGTGTGATGGTGTGTGTGTGATGGTGTGTGTGTGATGGTGTGTGTGTGATTGTGTGTGTGTGTGTTTTATGTGTGTGTGTGTGTGTGTGTGTGCGTGCGTGCGCGCGTGCGTGTGTGTGTGTGTGTGTGTGTGTGTATGTCTTATATATTTAGATCTGTGCCTGGAGTAGCCAGAGTTGGGCTTTAAGCAGCGGGTGATGTTTTGCTTGGGGATCTCTTTCAGTCTTGCCAGACTCGATGGAGACAGAAGTAAGAAGGATCAATGAATTCCTTTAGCATTTACTGTGTCAAACAGATTATCATCTCACTTTCCAAACTGTAATTCCAACCAACTGTCAGACAAGCATTTTGGCAGATGGGCCACTAATGCAATCTTATCTCAAAGCTGCTCTATTAAATATGGCAGTTTTATGTAATCCAACTTTGTTTTACAAACAAGTTCCACGCAAATCTGCTGCTCTGACCTGTCTGACTCCAGCGTTTGATTCCTTGTGTCGTTCTTACACTCTATATAACACATGAAAGAAACAAAAGGAGACAGTACAGCAGAAGGTACGGTGAACTTCCTTTTGGCTACCCATTGGGGGACCTCCTTCTTGGATGTCTTGCCGATGCTGAAGATGACTTACCCGCCAAATAAACTCTTTGAACGTAAAATTTATTTGGCAGAGATGGAATTTCCCTGAGGTTTTGTGTCAGTTTGTGACTTTCTCCCTCTGTTCCTTTCACTGTAGCAGACCCCTGGTTTAAACAGATTAAAGATGAGAAAGAAGCAGGCATATGCAGGCATGGACAGAAAAGTGCTGAAATGCTGATCTGAAATCCAATCTGTTTAACTTTAAATGAAATAATTTGTTATGTAGTCCTAAAGGAGCTGTCACATATTTCTCAATAGAATTTGGATGCACAGGGGTTTGTTGGAGAAGCAGGTAAATTGGGCGCTCGTCCCATTTGCTAAAATAGGTGCCGCCATAGATTATAATGTACAGGTGAAACTCAAAAAATGAGAATATTGTGCACAAGTCCATTTATTTCAGCAATTCAACTTAAAGAGCACCTCCGGCCAAAAAGAGGCTTGACTGGCAATACATACTGTATATGTAGTCTATGCACTGTGTACAGTTAGATAAACAAATAAAGTTTACATCTAGTATATTGTAGTGGATATAACAGACTCACATTTATATCTGAAGTAGCACTTCTTTCTTTCTCCTCATGTTGCCAAAGTACACCCTCAGCATTGTTTCCTCCCCTCCAGCCTGGTTCCCTCCCTTGCCCCTTCCTCCCCTGCTATTTGCCTGCCTGGATAAATGACATCTCTTTTCAGAGTGTATAGGAGAGAGGGGAAACAAGAGAACTACTGCAGCCTGTCTTATCCTGTCTGTTTGCTATAATTCTTATTTCAAATGTCTCTCTGCTTGCCAGGATTAGATCAGATGGACATAGGGGTGGACATCAATCCCCCAGCATCCTTTGTACCTATGGTTTGGAGAGAAAAAAAATCACCCTGGTCCAATTTCACACTGGAGGCAGGGATTTCAAGACCATATGTGAAATACGGAAGCAAACTGTTATTTATAATGTAGGTGAATTAAATACATGAAATAGGAACCCTTTGCAGGTGCTTTGGATTAATTAGGGGATTGGAGTCTGACACTTTGGCCCATATGCAATTCTCTTTTTCTCCTGAGTTTTCTCCAAGGTGATATTTTCCCACCATGGCCTCAATTCTTTAAGCTTATCTCCTGTCTTTAAAGTGAACCTCCGGACTAATAATCTACTCAGCAGAACTGAAAAGGCTTGGTTTTTCTTTAACAGTTTCACAGCATCAGAACTTTGTTTTTCTTACCAAAGCATAATTTTTAGCTGCATTTTTATCTAAGCTCCACCCATCAAAGAAAAAAAGCCCAGGCTTTTTTTCCCTGATGCTGTGCAGAGCATGATGGGCTTTTCTATGTTTTTGTTCACGTTGCCTAGCAACTGGGAGAGGTACTCAGGTCAAAGGAAAGTTGGAACTGTGTCTCATGCTCCCTGTCACCTCCTTTCAACCAAAAAGATGGCTGCCATCATGAAATCAAACATTTTCCTGTTCTTTTAAAACAGTGTAGGTAAGAGATTATATTACCTATTTTAATTAACATAACTAATGTAACTTAATGACAGTATGTTTGTTTAGGCTGGAGTTCCTCTTTAATAACGTTTCTAGAGTCATCACCATGGTGATAAGGCCTGTAGTATTCAGGAAACATTTTACCTCAGGCAAACCTAAAGTTAACTCTTCAATCCTTAAAATAACTCCAGTATTCTAAAGTTAAAGACAGGCTGTTCATTTACTGCGTGTGAAAATAACCATGGCCGTTTTTAGCTACGTGCGGGGCGTGCAATCGCACGGGGCGCAGTGTGGCAGTGAGGAGAAGGAGGGCGCAGGCAGAAGTAAGACTTCTCCCGGGCGTCCTGTTGCCTTGGCTGCTGTGATCGTGTGTGTCCTACGTCAAGTGAACACCACATGACCAGCGTGTGGTGACACTGACGTACAGCAGCGGTACTGCAGCTGTCGGGGACGGGGTGCCCTAGGAGGAAGATAGGATTTGCTGCAGACCACGTGTGGTTTCCTGCTGCTTCTTCTCTCCTGGTCAGTAGTTATCCAGCTCTTCCCCGATATGGCTGCTCTCAGTGGGAAGGGGGGAGGCGCAGGTTCCAGCAGGAATGAATGATAGTGTGGTCGGGTAGCGCCTCTTTCAAAGTGCAGGGAAGCTAGGTGGCCAGTTAAAACTCACATGGTGGCAAGCAGTGAATAGAGCAAACACAGCTGCAGGCATGACACTTGCCTGCAGCTCACACAGCCTGGCCCGGGATAACTTCCTGCAGAGAGGGTCACAGGCTGCTTCTCCCCTCCCCCCTGAAAGTCCGAGTCCAGACTGCAAAGCATGGTGTCGGGGGAAGGGGAGAGTGCTCAGCTGAACGGGCAGGCTGTATCTGTGTCTCTGCTGCCTGTGTCCCCCTGGCCTGCATGCTGTGAGTACTTGCCCTGCTCTTCTATCCTGACAACCCCTCCTCCATCCCACAGCATTAGGGGGCTCATATTTTCCCTTTGTCCTCCATCACAGTACCACTGCTCCCAGCAAGCCCCCCTCCCCTTTCTATAAAGGTACCACTGCTCCCAGCAAGCCCCCCTCCCCTTTCTATAAAGGTACCACTGCTCCCAGCAAGCCCCCCTCCCCTTTCTATAAAGGTACCACTGCTCCCAGCAAGCCCCCCTCCCCTTTCTATAAAGGTACCACTGCTCCCAGCAAGCCCCCCTCCCCTTTCTATAAAGGTACCACTGCTCCCAGCAAGCCCCCCTCCCCTTTCTATAAAGGTACCACTGCTCCCAGCAAGCCCCCCTCCCCTTTCTATAAAGGTACCACTGCTCCCAGCAAGCCCCCCTCCCCTTTCTATAAAGGTACCAGTGCTCCCAGCAAGCCCCCCTCCCCTTTCTATAAAGGTACCAGTGCTCCCAGCAAGCCCCCCTCCCCTTTCTATAAAGGTACCAGTGCTCCCAGCAAGCCCCCCTCCCCTTTCTATAAAGGTACCAGTGCTCCCAGCAAGCCTCCCTCCCCTTTCTATAAAGGTACCACTGCTCCCAGCAAGCCCCCCTCCCCTTTCTATAAAGGTACCACTGCTCCCAGCAAGCCCCCTCCCCTTTCTATAAAGGTACCACTGCTCCCAGCAAGCCCCCTCCCCTTTCTATAAAGGTACCACTGCTCCCAGCAAGCCCCCCTCCCCTTTCTATAAAGGTACCGCTGCTCCCAGCAAGCCCCCTCCCCTTTCTATAAAGGTATCACTGCTCCCAGCAAGCCCCCCCTCCCATGTCTTAAAGGGAAACTAAACTGAGAGGGACATGGATGTTTCCTTTTAAGCAATACCAGTTGCCTGGCAGTCATGCTGATCTCTTTGGCTGCAGTAGTGTCTGAATCACACACCTGAAACAAGCATGCAGTTAACCCAGTCTGACTTCAGTCAGAACACCTAATCTGCATGCTTGTTGAGGGGCTGTGGCTAAAAGTATTAATCTAGAGAGACAGGATCAGCAGGAGAGTCTGGCAACTGGTATTATTTTAAAAGGAAAAATCCATATCCTTCTCAGTTTATGTTCCCTTTAAAGTGTCCCTCTTTCTCATCTCAAAAAGTTGGGAGTTATGGCTGCAGCTTCTAGCATCCCTGGTCCAACACCCCTCCGCTTGCAAGCAGGAGCCAATCACCACGTGTGTTGATTTCTACCCTCACGCAATGCTGTGCTTGCCCACAACACATCACTGAAGAGGTGGGAACAGTGTCAGCGGCCCAAACTCTTTAGCACCTGTACATACTAGTACACTTCTGTCCGCTTTTCAGCAACACGTAACAATCTGTAACATTGATGTGCTGATAAAAAGCGGACAGAGGCGCACCAAGTGTAGCTGGCAGTGGTTTGGGTTTTTTTTGGGCCGGGGGGGGGGGGGGGGGGGGGGGGGGGGGGTTGGGGGGGGGGCGTATTTTTTTATACTCGCCCTGGGAGCAATTTCATCTAGAAACTGCACTGAAAATACCTACAGAAGAGGTAACTTAACTACAGAGGAGGTAACTTAGGGAATGAAGAGATAAGATAACTCTCACTGTGTGGTGGCAAGTTATCTCTTGCCTTATTATCTCCAGCATGATCTTAGTGAATTGAGGCCCTTGTCATAAAATACAAATGCAGTTAAAAAAGCTAAAAGTACAAATCCAGCCCCATGGATAGCAGGACTCAACTAATATTACTCATGGATAACAATTAACTTCTCTCTGGCAGTTCTACTGTAATCCATTCAACAGGAATGGTGATCTTCTTTAGCCTAATATGACTGCCGACATTGTGGGGACATTCCCCTGATCTCTGCTGTACAGGTGAGGGAGGCTTCACTGAGAGTCTCAATCAGAGAAACAGAAGATGTTGGTACTTTTTAGATTACAAAAAGCTGAAAAGTTAAAAAAAATGATCTACTCTGAGAAAACTCAGGTGAAAAAGGTGAATTGCATATGGCCTTTGAGCCCAGCATATTGAACCTTTCCACAATATTCTACTGGTCTGAGATTTTAATTTATGGGTTCTCATAAGCTGTAAGCAATAATCATCAAAATTGTAACAAATAAAGGCTTGCAATATCTCGCTTTGCATGTAATAAGTCTAATTCATATATTAGTCTTACCTTTTAAGTTGAATTACTGAAATAAATGGACTTTTACACGATATTCTAATTTTTCACGTTTCACCTGTAATTTGCAGCTATGGCAGTGCTGACTGGGTAAATTCCTAGATAGCTGTGGGAAAACTCTGCAGATAGCGACAAAGGTGTGCCAGGGTTGGTCTACTATATAGTTGTGCTGCACCAGCGCTGAGCAATTATAAAGCCGAATGTCGGCTATTGGGAATGGTAGTCAGCGGGACTCCGGAGCTAGCAATGAAACTCTGGCTATCAGCAGGGGCAGATACAGGACTGCAGTGCTGGTGGTGAATGTGTACCATGGTTCAGTGAGTGATAGCGATTTATCAGACTCCTGAGGTTCGGTTATGTGCTAGCCAAACCCCGGATATCAGGATATGTGCAGCGGAGGTAAGGGGCAAGCCCAGGATTTTCAAGGGGGGGGATTCCTGAAAGATCTCCCTCAGCCACACACAATACAGTATAATAATCTGGTAAGATATCATACTGGGTACACATAATGCAATTTCCCGACCAACTGACAACGGTATTGATCAAGAGCAATTTGGATACAGATAATAATGAGGACAGTCGACATTGATAATAAAGGGGAAAGTGAAGCATTCACACAGCAGGGCACAGGGCTGTGCTCATACCTGATTCTGTTAAATTCCCCAAAGCTGCTCCATGCTCTGTACACACGCTGCTGCTCCATGCTCTATACACACACTGCTGCTCCTTGCTCTCTACACACACTGCTGCTCCATGCTCTGTACACACGCTGCTGCTTCATGCTCTGTACACACATTGCTGCTCCATGCTCTGTACACACATTGCTGCTCCATGCTCTGTACACACACTGCTGCTCCATGCTATGTACACATGCTGCTGCTTCATACTCTGTACACACACTGCTGCTCCATGCTCTGTACACACACTGCTGCTCCATGCTCTGTACACACGCTCCTGCTTCATGCTCTGTACACACACTGCTGCTCCATGCTCTGTTCACACACACACACTCCTGATCCATGCTCTGTACACACGCTGCTACTCCATGCTCTGTACACAGGCTGCTGCTCCATGCTCTATACACATGATGCTGCTCCATGCTCTCTACACCTGCTGCTGCTCCATGCTCTGTACACACACTGCTGCTCCATGCTCTGTACACACACACACACCCGATCCATGCTCTGTACACACGCTGCTGCTTCATGCTCTGTACACACACTGCTGCTCCATGCTCTGTACACACGCTCCTGCTTCATGCTCTGTACACACTGCTGCTCCATGCTCTGTTCACACACACACTCCTGATCCATGCTCTGTACACACGCTGCTACTCCATGCTCTGTACACAGGCTGCTGCTCCATGCTCTGTACACAGGCTGCTGCTCCATGCTCTATACACACGCTGCTTCATGCTCTGTACACACACTGCTGCTCCATGCTCTGTACACACACACACACACACACACACACACTCCTGATCCATGCTCTGTACACACGCTGCTGCTTCATGCTCTGTACACACACTGCTGCTCCATGCTCTGTACACAGGCTGCTGCTCCATGCTCTGTACACACGCTGCTGCTCCATGCTCTGTACACACGCTGCTGCTCCATGCTTTGTACACATGCTGCTGCTCCATGCTCTGTACACACGCTGCTGCTCCATGCTCTGTACACACGCTGCTGCTCCATGCTCTGTACACGCACTGCTGCTCCATGCTCTGTACACACGCTGCTGCTCCATGCTCTGTATACACACTGCTGCTCCATGCTCTGTACACAGGCTGCTGCTTCATGGTTTGTACACACACTGCTGCTCCATGCTCTGTACACACGCTGCTGCTTCATGGTCTGTACACACACTGCTGCTCCATGTTCTGTACACACACTGCTGCTCCATGCTCTGTACACACACACACACACACACTCCTGATCCATGCTCTGTACACACGCTGCTGCTTCATGCTCTGTACACACACTGCTACTCCATGCTCTGTACACAGGCTGCTGCTCCATGCTCTGTACACACGCTGCTGCTCCATGCTCTGTACACACGCTGCTGCTCCATGCTCTGTACACACGCTGCTGCTCCATGCTCTATACACACACTGCTGCTCCTTGCTCTCTACACACACTGCTGCTCCATGCTCTGTACACAGGCTGCTGCTCCATGCTCTGTACACACGCTGCTGCTCCATGCTCTGTACACACACTGTTGCTCCATGCTCTGTATACACACTGCTGCTCCATGCTCTGTATACACACTGCTGCTCCATGCTCTGTACACAGGCTGCTGCTTCATGGTTTGTGCACACACTGCTGCTCCATGCTCTGTACACACGCTGCTGCTTCATGGTCTGTACACACACTGCTGCTCCATGTTCTGTACACACACTGCTGCTCCATGCTCTGTACACATGCTGCTGCTTCATACTCTGTACACACACTGCTTCTCTATGCTCTGTACATACATTGCTGCTCCATGCTCTGTACACAAGGCTGCTACATCCAAAGTCAACTGTAGCAGGGAAGAAAGGGGGCAGTGCTGTGAGCTCCCAGGATACCTGCAGATATTTTGGTGTCTCAACTTTTGCTTTTGCCCAGACACTGCACCATCCCTGGTCTGAGGGGGATTCTGCGCAGCTGTAATCCTCCCCCTCTCCCCCCCCCCCCCCCCCTGCGTTTGCCTATTTGCCTATGGAGGTGGTCAATCATACAGCTAAACAATGAATCAGCTGAGGCACGTCACTCAACTCAGTTAGTGTTAAGGTGGCCACACACCATATATTTTTTTTTAAATATCTGTTCAATTTAAGAATTGCAATCAATTATTCTGATTGATTTTAACATTTCAAAAATCTGACCAATGTACCACACACAAATTGATTGGAAACTCTGAAATTTGCTAGGGTGTGTTTGTTAATAAATTGACAATCTAACACACACCATACAATCTTTAGAAAAATTGAAGAAAAATTTCTAGCATTTTGGATCCATAAAAATTGAAGAATTTATTCTTTTGGGGAGATCCGATCATATTTATCTACAGAAAAAAATGTGCTGCCCGGAGTGCTCACAACCCTCCCCACACACAATCTCAAACTCAATAGATGGTCGCAATTAGTCCTGTTAGTGCACTGTGGTTATTCCTGTTAATAAACGTGATCTTGAGGTGCTACGCACTCACTGCACGCTATCCACAAGCAGACGGACCTATATAGAAATAACCTCACATAGCGTAATACTGTTATGATAATTGTACATCACACGCCACAAATGCGGAGGGGGTGTAGGGCAGAGCCAGTATGCCTGACCTGCGTCAGGTGTACTGGCTCTTTCCCTACGCGTTTCTTCACCAGGACTCATCAGGGGCCCCAGCCCTGATGAGTCCTGGTGCCGAAACGCATAGGGAAGAGCCATCACGCCTGACGCAGGTCACGTAATTGGTAAGCAGAAGTCCGGGGAAGTGCGGGAGCCGGGTGAGTGGGACGCCGCGAACGGCCATTGGAGATTCAGCGCATGTGGACCCGAGAGACTTGCCGCTATGACACGCTAATCCATCCCAATGGGATCTTGTAAGTTGCTGGAGTCGCGAGAGGTGCAGTGTGTTTTTTTTATTTGGAGCTGACATATTGCGCGATGATATTTTATCTTTTTATTAAAGGCCATTTTATGATTTGAATTGGATATGATCACTGATGTTCGGAGTGATACATATATACTTATGCGAGATTGCCACCTGTGTTATGGTGGTATACATCTGGTGAAGCCTTTTTTGATACTTAGGGTGGTGGGCATCACGTGTGAGCACAGTTGATCACCTGCACCCGCATTGTGGAGTGTGATGTACTATTATCATAACAGTATTACGCTATGTGAGGTTATTTCTATATAGGTCAGTCTGCTTGTGGATAGCGTGCAGTGGAGTGCATGGCACCTCAAGATCACGATCACATTTATCGAATTGCCGTAAAAACAGATGATTTTATTATATTGTATGTGGCCACCTTTAGGCTTACGTAGTGGAGAGGAAATGTTAGGCATACGAGGGGGGGGCAGTGTTAAGCACAGGTAAGGTGTTAGGTAGGTATATGTAGGGGATATTGGTGTGAAGCATAGGTAAGGGAAGCAGATTATAGAAGTGGCACCCATTTAACAGGCAGCCTCGCTGTGCATTTGCTGGAGTTCTCTTACTCTCCACCCTGTCCTGCCACAAGATGCCACAAGATTCACTTTTTTTCCTAAAATTTCTCCTAGGTGATAATTTTTTATCTTCTTTTTAAAAAACTTATTAGCTTTTCATAATTTGAAAAGAACCAAAAGTAGGCAAAAAGGTTCTATAAAAATTATTTGTGTATTTTCTTGCTCGTTGGGTGATTAAAAGGCATTTTGTTAACAAGGTTTGAAAATATCAACTTGGAGAAAACTAAGGCGAAAAAGTGAAGTGCATATGGGTCGCTGTCTCCACACTTACTACTGGGATCAGATCTACCAATACTTATCTCAGAAAGATCAGTGTGCAGCTGTAGGATAAAGCCCTTACACTTGTGTTTTCTCTAACCTTTCTGTTGGCTAGTCTCTTAAAAATCGCCATGAGCCTCTCCTTTCCACAGTCACTTTACTTTCCATATACAAGCACGGGTCCCACTGCATAGGCACAAGTATGGCCCACGCTTGCACATTAGCACAGAGCTGCTCATGCGCGGAGGAAAAAGCTGTGCTACTGCAGAGGAGTGGGGCGTATTACACCTGTGCAGTGCGGCCCTGCTTGTACATGAACAGGAGCAGAGCTGCTAAGAAGAAGAGGGTCCCAGCAAGCATTGTTGGGGTGCAGGAGAATAGGGGAAGCCTTTGCACTATCCAGAGGCTTTGTGCTGCTGAGGCACGTATTCAATTATATTACTTCTATCACTCCAGGTTCTTTTTTTAAAAAAATCTAAGTTTTCCCTGGGCCCATTACTTCTTAAAGCGGTATCGTCACCATAAAAATTAAAATTTCAACAGCAACTGGTCTGAGTGTATTAAGTGATAAAGATGCTATTCCTGCATTCAAAACTTTCAAAACTTTTTCTGCTGTTATGATTTGGAGTTATCACATACTTAAGGAACACTGGCCCTTTAGTAGTCCTGCCAAAGAATTGCATGGTGAGGGTTCTTTTTATCTATAATCTATTCCTCCTCTTCCCTTTATTTCCCTGCCAGCTTCTTATCTGAAACCTAATCCCCTACTCACTTGTGTTTACAAGCAAGGCTGAGGCGACTCAGCGATTGGAGGAGACCAGAAAAAAAATAAAGGGCAGAAATGACATCACGAGTTAGCCTTAACTGTGGGCAAAAGACATGGCCCCCACCAGGAACAGAATTCTCGTAATTTACTATATAACATTCACTGAAATCAAAACGTGGACAGTATAATACATGTGTTATGTAAATAGATTAAGTATTTATCTACTTATATATGTGTTTTTTTCCCTGGCATAGTATGGCTGATCCTACTGCTTTAATCTGCCTCTAACTGACACAAAGTAACCTATGGTCACTATGGTTTCAGACAGGAGGATTTTGAGCTTCTCTGAAATTCTTAAATATTATAGCTGGCTGCCAACTGTGACGGAAAGGCCACGTTTACCAGCAATTAATTACAAGATGGCTTGCCAACACAGACCAATGCTATATCAATTTTTAAAGTGGATCTGAACTCTTACACAGGACAGAAGAAAAACATAAAAAAAATAGAGAAATGCACTCTGCACGTATTTAGAGAGTTTATCCATTCTAATCCCCCCTCATCTGTGACTAATCACAAGTTGTAATTAGATCCCTCAGCTGTGTCACCTGGCTGCCACGGCAGATAAGCTCATTTGAAAGCACAGGATGTTTACAATATGTCTGCTTCCATGAAAGCAGGAAGTAAAAACACTGCAGATTTATTGCAGGATTTGTATCAGCTATGATAAAAAAATGTTTTTGTTCTTTAAGGCTGCTTTCACAGTGGGACGTTACAGGCGCACGTTAGAGCAGCCTGTAACGCACCTCAATGCACAGCAATGAAAAATCAATGGGCTGTTCACAGTGCCCACGTTGCGTTACATTGTAACGCAGCACGTCTACATAACGTACTGCATGCAGGACTGTTTGCACATGCTCAGAAGGTTTTTTTTTTTTTTCATTTTAGAGAAGAGGAGGCGGTGAGAGGCCGCTACGTAGCCAGGCACATGGCTACTTATTATTCACTGCACTTGCAGTGTTTACATCCTGGAGCGGCCGCGGATTGTCTGGCGGAACCACGTGATGCGGAGAGCTCCGCTCACGTGGTCTCCGCAGTGCCTCCGACAGAGCAGGCGCACCAAGAGCTGCTTGTAACGCGGCTCTTGGCAGCGTCCTGCTCCAACACCACCAGGTGTTGCGTTAGGGGCACGTTATGTGCCCTATAACGTCCCCTAAACGAAACGTCCTGGTGTGTAATTAGCCTAAAGGTTATTATGCTGTTGCGTATCTTATAGAGCAGAGAGGAAGTTCTGAGTTCAGGTTCCCTTTAAGTGAAATTAGAATTTTACTTTAAATTTGCCTTTTTGCAGCTCACAGAAAACAGTAAATTCTGAATACTATCGGGACCATCGACCTGTAAATGGCATTAATTGCCATGGTGATCTTATTATCACCACTTGGTAACTTTGTTTTTTAAATTAACTTAATATCATCAGTAATTGTGACTCATCGCGCTCTTTTTACTTTAGCGCTGCCTTTGTTTTATTTCAATGCCCGTGGAATAAATTGTATGCAGGCAAGTTGAAAGGCTAGTTTTGTGACTCCCGCTGCTCTGAGCGCTGGGACGCAGCGCGGCACAATGGAATAACTAATACCCAGCAAATTCATGTTGTGACATTGTGGCGTTTTCATGTCGCTAAGCAGATTAAGATTAATCAGAGATCAGCAAATGGAAATGGATATAACAACGCAAAAAAAAAATAAACCTCATTTTCACATGCAAATCATTATTTGTGTCTGTTGGAGCAGACCATTATCTCCCTCTACATACATGTGGCCGTTGTACAGAAAGGAGACGCCGGCTTCCTCTGGAATTGTGGGCTGCTGGCGGGATCTAAATCCAGATTCTTTCTATTTTCTAATGTTCTCCTGTGAAGATAACACAAAGAATCATTGTGCATGCAGACCAGAGGAGACAGTCATTGTTTTATTTCTGGTCTTGCTGGCTGTATCCAGAGCCGGGACAAGGTCCTCCAGCACCCAAGGCTGAGACAGCAAAGTGCGCCCCTCCATCCCTCCCACCCCAGCCGTCACACACTGATTGCTATTAGACTAAGAGGCGCCACAGGGCCCACAACCTCCCCAACACCTTAATATCTGGTTATCTGGCTTGCAGTCACTGCCATGTATCCCCTTTTATTATTTCTTTCTGCTTCAAACACAATTAGGAATGACAGCTGAATGAATTCTGCGCCCCCTCCTACACTGCGCCCTGAGGCTGGAGCCTCTCCAGCCTATGCCTCGGCCCGGCCCTGGCTGTATCTGATACTAATTCACGCACAATGTGGATTTTCCATGTATTTTTGGCAATTTTCAAAGAATAATGCATCTCTAAAGAAAAAATAAATAACTTGCGGTGCTTCACTTCTCCACGCTCCCCTCCCCGTCAACCTCAATTCGTAAAATAAACTCAACCTGCGCTTCTTAAAGGGGCACTATGGCAAAAAAATTGTAAAATTTAAAATATGCGCAAACATAGACAAATAAGAAGTACGTTTTTTCCAGAGTAAAATGAGCCATAAATTACTTCCTATGTCGGCGGGCCTCCTCCTTCACACAGTCCCCGGATCCCCTCGCCTCACTACTACTAGAACTCAGATCCGCAGCAACCTGCTGCACTGCAGTGAAAGGAGGAGAGCGGCTCCTATAGAGGTGCATATACAGGAAGTGCTTACTTTCTGTAAATGCACAGTTACCGGGGAACCGCTCTCCTCTCTTCACTGCGGCGCAGCGGGTCGCCACTGATCTGAGGTCTAGTAGTAGTGAGGCGAGAGGGACTGTTTGGAGGAGACGGCTGCAAACTCAAAAGGTAAATGAGTGGCAGCTGGGGGGCAAGGGGAGGATAGGCTGTCAGGGAGAGGGTCTCATGCCAGACCCAGCCTCAACATGTTTTGCAGGACTTCCGGCTTCGTCTAGGGCAGGCATGGGCAAACTCGGCCCTCCAGCTGTTACGGAACTAACAGTCCCCCAATACATTTGCCTTTATGAGTCATGACTGTGGCTGTCAGACTCCTGCAGTGCATTGTGGGACTTGTAGTTCCGTAACAGCTGGAGGGCCGAGTTTGCCCATGCCTTGTCTAGGGGCTTGGACGTGGTAAAGTTGGGAGTCACTAACTATAGGGGTGCTTGTTGTGGGGAAGATGGGAATCAATGACTATATAAGCAATTGTCCTCCAGTTCTACAGCTTTAATATATGTACAGGGATAATAATAAAAATCACTATAGATTTCCATCAAGTCATTATTTTTTTATAGTCATAGGCAAACTAGTAATAAACAAAGTACAAACAGTTAAATCTCTTTACAGCACATTCATTAGTTGCATTTGCTAGATTATTAGAAAAGGTTCTGAATGTCATCTCTAATTGCTGCTCACAAAGTACCTAGGAGACTAAAGGACCAACAGTATTAAAATTAATTGTTTTCTTCGGCTTGTGCTTGGTCATACATTAAAGTTATTATATTTTGGGATAAATAATACTGTAAGGGAAAAAAATCACTGACTGAATCCACAGGCTTTTTGCTTGTTTTCTTTCTTCCCTCTCCCCTACCTCATAAGACCTTACAGAGTGATTTCAATTTGTTCTGCTAATTTATTCAGACATGCTACATGTTTTGTATTGTTTTATTGTTCCCTTCATGTCTTTACGCCATAGAATCTGCAGGCTGTGTTATTCATACAGTTCAGCATGTAGCTGCACTGCAATTACAGCATTGTACATTAACCCTTGAAAGCTGACACTACTTTTGTTATGAGATAAAAGCAGTTATCTCAGGGCTAACGCTACACATTGCAATGCCATTATTAAATTAAATTATTTCAGTTTCTTACTAGGTTTTGCCTCAGAGGGTACTTGTGCTTGGCAGGTACTTGAACTTGTTACAGTCAATTTAATGTAATAATGTAAAAAAGAAAAAAAATGAATGTGTATTTTTTTCATTAAATAAAGGCATATAAAGGAATGATTGGAACGCATTCATATATAATGATGTTGTACTCCTATCACATGTATATATGTCAAGGGGTACTTGGCGTGATCTTACCCGGGAAAAGAGGTATTTGGTCAGCACCGTGTTTCATAAAGGGTTGTACAGGAAAAACAAAGAAGGTGTGTGCTACCAAACCAGGTATTACCTGACTTATAACTGGATTTAAGCTAAGGCCACATAGGCCATGGCCTAGGGCACCACGTGATCAAAGGCGGATGGGCAACAGTCCAACAGTCCATACTGGGGAAGGGTCACCTGGCTTCTTATACTAGAGGGAAGGGGGGAGGGTCATCAGGCTAATTAAACTGGAGGGGGGAGGGTCATCAGACTAATTAAACTGGAGGGGGGTTATCTGGCTACCTGTACTGGAGGTGTGTGTGTGGGGAGGGGAGCTGTGCTTCCAGCCCACCAGTACACTGCCACTACCCGGGGGAGCAATCCACCCCCTCATGAAAAAAACAAGTCATACTGAGTTGCACAGGAGAAACTAAGAAGGTGTATGCTACCAAACCAGGTATCACCTGCATTATAACTGATTCATAAACTGATATATACTGTAATATTGTTCTGAAATACTACTCTAGTGGAACTAAAATGACCATTAGTGGTAACTAAACATGATCAGTAAATTAGAAATGTTTCACTTAATACAAAATGTGTTGGCATGCTGCTTGAACATAGACCAATCCAGATTGTTCAAGCTGTATACCAATTACACCGAATATGTATCAAGATGGAAAAATGTGCATTTCATTAACCATTTTTACTAGTGACCAGTACCTGGTAAGGTATGTGTTAATTTGAGTGTCAGTAGGGGCTTAACTAAAGGGGAGCAGCCCCTGCAACTGCACGAAGGCCCAGAGCTGGGCCAACTACTAGCCAGTTACTAACCTTCCCTGCCTCCAATACAGGGGATTTTATGTTTTTTATGAATTTTATGAATCATGGGAAATGATTCAATGATTAATTTCCCACGACTCAATCATTAACAGGAGCCGTCACTAGGGGAAGCCGTGTGGCTCCCCTAGTGACAGCTCCTGTAAATGATTCAGTGAGTCATTTTCCATGACTTAATGAGTCATTAACAGGAGCACTAGGGGAAGCCGCACGAGACGCGAGATGTCCGCAGATCACCGCCGCTGAGTAGGTGAGCTTCTCTGCCGCTAACTTTTCTTTTACAGGTGTAGGTCTGACATGCTGGGGGCGGAGGTCCACACAGCAGACCACACAGCGCTGGAATTCATAGGAAGGTGAGTTGCTCTGCTGTCATTGTTGCCAAGGGGGAGCAGAGATATGGGGGGGGGGGGCCATGGACAGAGGATAGGATGAGGACTGGGGTGGAGGACCGTGGGGGGGGGGCACATGCACATGAGGGGGCACACAGGAGGACAGGAGAGGACACAGGGACTGGAGCACCACACAGCGGGGATGAAAGGGACACAGAAATTCACACAAGGGGGGCAGGAGGGGACACAGACACACACACACACACAGGGGTAGAGGTGTGGACACAAGGGGACTGGAGGACCACACAGATGGGCTGAAGGGAACACACACCCAGGACAGGAGGGGACACATCGGGCAGGAGGACCACACGGGGTGGCAGGAAGGGATGATACACACAGGAGGACAGAAAGGGACACATAATGGACACAGGAGGATAAAGGGGGAGAACATGTACAAGACGCTTCTGGAACATGGACGCACCAGGTTTAGTATGTACTGTATACGTTTTTTCCCTGATTTTTGCCCTCTAAACCTAGGTGCGTCTTATATTCCAGAGCGTCTAATATTCCGAAAAATATGGTAGTTTACCATATCAGAAGTTAACTATATCAGAATTGGTCATGCATTGTATATTTATACAGACGCATTTGCTGGGGCCTGAGAACTCCGTTTACTATATCCAGAGGTTTACTATATCATTCAGAGTTTACTATAACGCAATTCTACTATACATAATAATAATAACAATAACGTTATGTAACATATGTACAGCATATTTTAGTTATGTGGTCACATTACTGCACCCATACCACACATTTCCTGTGAACAGATGGAGAGAATTCTATGGAATTTACACTCAAGATGATACTTTCTCCATTTTTTTGTGTTAGTCCCACGGTACATCAGCATATAATTTAAATGTGTAGGAAAAATTAAAACTTTGCATGTAGAGCAGTCACCATATATCTGTGATGGGGACACTTCCTGTGTCACAGGGGACTGCATTTAGCAAGTTTTTTCACTTCCATAAATGTTTTAACAGCGTTTATTCAATCTTTGTCTGAATTTGGAGATGGCGGGGGTCCCTACAGACCTGCAGAGACTGGTGCAGAATTTAATAACTCCATCTGACAGTTATTTGATTGCAATTTGCAGATATTTTCATTTCCAAAGCTATCTTAAACAACCATGACCTACATTTAAGATTTATGCTTCATGAAAAAGAACGTCACATGCTTAAAGGACACCTGAACTGAGGCTGCCATATTTATTTCCTTCTAAACGATGCAGATTGCCTGGCTTCCTGATCAAGCACCAGTAGTATCTGAATCACACACCTGAAACAAGCATGTGGGAAATCCAGTCACTTCAGGTCTACTTTAAGTGTCATCCAAGAATTTTGAATATATAAAAGCTTGTAAGGCATTACATTGTGTAGATCAAAAATCCAATGATATGGAAATAACACAGAAAGAACTCTACCTGCATCCTGGAGCGAAAAATCATTTAAAGGGGCGCTATGGCGAAAAAATTTAAAATTTAAAGGAATACTATTGATACCCAAGTGTTCTAAAATGACAGTGTGCAAATAATGTCTAAGTAGCTGTGTAAACATTTTCCTACTTTTCATGTTAAATATCAGAGGCAAAAACTGTAATTTGTTGAGGGTAGGATTTAGCTATATTGGGACAAATCAGTTGCAGAAGGGGTGTCTGCTTTAATGCACAGCCAGAGTTGCATATCAGACTACAGAAAGCAAATATCAATCATATCAAACTTTGAAAGCAAAAACAGTATGAAAAGCTGTGACAATTAGTTACATTTCCTCTGCTCTCTTCAGACAGGTCAGTCAGAAACACAGGACACAGGAGCTGCAGCTGTTGGGAGCTCTCTTCTCTGCCACACACAGAGCTACACATAGAGTTAACTGATCAAGTGTGAGGGGAATTTCCACTCTCCTCATGGCTCAGTCAGCCGTCAGTTTTGGCGTCAGTAAAGTTTGAAAGTATTTTGCTAACAAACAAAGAAGTTGCTACTAAAATGTATACACCATTACTTAGCAGCACTTCCCAAACAATTCCTGTGTCAATTGAAAAAAAAATGTAAATCGATAGTGTTCCTTTAAGATATGTGCAAACATAAACAAATAAGTATGTTTTCCCAGAGTAAAATGAGCCATAAATTACTTTTCTCCTATGTTGCTGTCACTTACAGTAGGTAGTAGAAATCTGACAGAAATTTCAGGTTCTGGACTAGTCCATCTCTTCATAGGGGATTCTAAGTAAAGCTTTTATTCTTTACAAAGATATTCCCTAAAAAGGATTTAAACAATGATGCTGGTCAGCTTCCCTGCTCGCTACATGTTTTTTGGCAGTTGGACGGAGCAACTGCCATTCACTAAGTGCTTTTGAAAATAAATAAATCCCTGAGAATCCCCTATGAAGAGATTAACTAGTCCAAAACCTGTCGGTTCTGTCAGATTTCTACTACCTACTGTAAGTGACAGCAACATAGGAGAAAAGTCATTTATGGCTCATTTTACTCTGGAAAAATGTACTTCTTATTTGTATATGTTTGCACATATTTGAAATTTTTTCACCATAGTGCCCCTTTAATAGAAACCATTTATAACAGCGAGCTACATGGTTGCACATAGCTGGGCTGGCTTATCTGCACAACTTGGATGCTGGTTGTGCTGCTGCCTGGCATAGCAGCTTCCTTTTATGAGCTTATTATCTACAAGAATAAGATGTAAAAGAAAAACCTGTAAATGAAGTGCACAATTTAAAGTGGACTGTTCATAAATCTCACAAAGTGTCCTGAGAAAAAAACCTGAAAAAGTGCACCGCACAAAAATGTTTGAAATACAAAATGCTGTAAAATAAATGTCGCTCTCTGTATACTGTATAGGAAAATAGGGGGTACACCCCTCCACCAAGGGTGGACAAACTTATAGGTAACTAGTAGATCCAAGCCCGTTTAAAAACGAGCTCTAGGTCTTTTTTTTTTTTTTTTTTTTTTTGCCACCAATGTATTTCTATGTGTGAGCTAACTTTAGCATATAAAGCTAAATTTCGCCTTAGATGTTAGCTGATGGAACCAAAACGGCGCATGGGAGAGGAGAGGAGGCACTAATGGTCGCGTCAACTGTTGCTAGGTGACCAAAGCACACAGAGCAGTGGAACTTTCCAGAAGCCCCACGCAGCCGGCCTGTCAGACACTACAGCGCAGGCACGGAGGGACAGAGGTAGAAGGGTGTAGCTGGAGGGAACTGGCTGGAACCAGCCAGAGAGGATGCCAGAGAGCGAAGAGAGCAGAGTGGAACTTAGGAGACAGGAGCAGTGGTGAGGAGCAGGAACGGAGGCCACGACCGAGAGAAGGCCGCAGCATTCACCCCGGAGACTAAGAGGGGACCCGGCTACCTCGCAGAGACTACAGTGGAGCAAGTAAGGCAGAGGCAAAGCGGCCAGACAGTGACCAGAGGAAGCTTGCACAGATTCCATCCGAGCTAGTCCGGATGAAAAGGTCCCCTGCAGCCAGATGAGTATTAGGGCTGAGAGCCAACTTCAAGTACAGTGTGTGTTCAGTTAGTAGCCAGTGTCCAGCGGAGGCTTGCTGAGATAGAAATATAGCAACTCAGAACCTGGAGAGGCCAGTTCTGTCCCAAGTACTGTTACTAGAGACTGACTGTGTGCAAAAGCTATAAGGATACAGAGACCTTGTGTTGATGATACAGTTGTTGAGGCAAGATAGAGCGGCCCAACTAAAGTGAAGAAATCTTCTGCCGCTTATATAAAGTGTATTGAGAATAAAAGCCTTGCTGTCACTAAGAGACATTAACAGCCTCCATAAAGTACCCCGCAAGGCTTGTATAAAGACCTGTTATAGAGACATTGTTTCTGTCAAGTCCGTTTCAAGTCAAGAGTTGATGTTCAAGTATTCTTCTGTGCTATGTTCTGCAGTGTTACTGAGAGTTTGATACAAGAAGTGAACCAAAGTGTGATTTTTGCATATTGCTTAAGTACACGGTCCTAAAGAAACTGGAAATTATTAAGGCCATGAGAGTAAAAGAGAATCTTTCAGTGTTAAAAGAAGATAAGTGAAAAAGGGGAGTTGCATTGCGTCTTGTGATCCTAAAATGTGCTACAGTAGGAAGTGAACTGTCATCTGACCAAGATACAGAGTAACTTACTTGGAGTACAAGTTTTGCATCAACTCTAAATTAGAGCTTATTTAGCCTAAAAGTCAAAGTGCACTAAAAGAGAGTTATATTGTGGGAGGTTAATTTGGGAGGCATAGCTGGGTGCATTTGTCACTTTATGTTTTATTTTGTTTACTTTTATTTTCCTAACCTTTTTTGATCATTTGATTTATATTTTGTTTGGTATTTTGGGAGGCCCTATCCAGACAGGTGTGTTAAGTGTAAAGTGGGTTTGTGGTGAGATATTATCAAGGGTAAAGAGTCTAAGAGATCTTTGAGCAAAGTGAACATCCTTTTGGGATTAACCAATGAATTGTGCAACTATACAGTGCCATCTTTAAGAACTGTCACGAGTTCCCCCAAGGTTTTGCTGAACAATATAGCTTGGACTTGGTTGCAAGGGACTGAGAACTGTTTAGGAACTGAAATTGCTCGGTAGACCATCCCCTTTCCCCAGCCCACGCCACAATAGTGGTACTGTGATGTAAACATGCTGTAAAGTGATTGTTTATTGTACAAGAAGACCTTTGTAGCTCAAATTTCTTATATAATTTGTATGTAACTTAACCTTTTTTATTCCGCAGTATTTATCGGTGCACCCGCTGTGATGACTTGGGGATTGTGTATTTTGACCTGTAATGTGCAAGGGAGGTATATTGTGTTGTTGAAGTGTTACAGGTTGTATTGAAGCTGACAGTGACCACCGTTAAGTCACAAATAAATCTTTGATAATTTCATCTGAGTCAGTGAATGGTGGATTCCCATCAGCCGGGGCCTGGTGCTAACGTTTAAATCGGGTTACATAACTTATTATCAGCTCTTAGCAGGCACAGACACCCAAGAGCTCATAATACATTACTCCTGTTAACTGCCTGAAGAAGTGTTTCAAATACCTGCAAAACATGTCACACTGTCACACTTATGTAGAGTATGCATTAAATCTTGCCTGAATTAGACAATTCATGTCTTCAATGGGGAAGTATACCACTAACTTTCATTTTTAAACTGTTTTTAGTGTATGTTTTTCTCCCTGGTACCTCTGTTTTGTCCTATTACCTCCATCTCCTAGAAAGCATGCCACACAGGGATGTAACTACAAATCGTGCCACCCTCCCTCTCCTCAGCAAAATTGTGATGGGAAGAGTATTTCTGACAGCAGTTTTAGGGCATGTGGAGACCATTGATTACTTGGTGGGAATGCCCGGTGTTCCAGAATACTATGTAACTACTGGCTATTTAGCATGACAGGATTGCCTCCTTTGTGAAAGCATGGACCCCTTAGATCGACTATAGTAGTAACATGGGCCTGCTCCACAATGTTTTTCACCCCACCACTGTTATTCTGATGAGTATTTCACTGTTATTTCTACACTTGTCAATTAGGAGCTCTCGACTCATGCCACCCTGAGCCCCAGCGGTACCAGTAACTTTAAAGGACGTGATCCCAGCACTTAGATTGGCCCAATAGGCTGCCTGTCACTTGACCAGCATCCTATTGGGCCAATCAGAGTGTGGGGATTACGTCCTTTAAAAGTACTGGATCCACTGGGGCTCAGGTCGTGAGGTGTCGAGTGCTCCTTATTACCAATTAGCTGCCGTAAACCGGTAGCGCATGCCATGTGCAACTCTGACTACATTTGAGAAGGCTGCCACTAGCGCACATAGGGCTTGATTCACAAAGCGGTGCTAACTGTTAGCACGCCTGTGAAAAACCCCTTAGCACGTCTAAACAAGCTTTTCGCGCATAAAACTTTACGCGCGCAAAACTTTATGCGCGTAAAACTTTACGCGCGTACTGCACAGCTCCGCGCGAAGTGCCCATTAAAGCCTTTGGAACTTAGTGCGCATAAAACTTTGCGCGCGTAAAACTTTGCGCGCGCAAAGTTAGCGCGTGATCTGATTGAGAAATCTGGTGCTAACCTACTTAGCACCCTGGTTAGCACGTCTAAAGACTTTAGACGTGCTAAGTAGGTTAGCACCGCTTTGTGAATCAATCCCATAGAGTGCATTAAAGCAAGCAAGATTAAATAGCGCACATAACAGGAGGTTATGTTTGTTAGTGAATCAACCCCAATGACAGGAAAATTCCACTAATGAACTGATCACTCTTGATGTAGCCATACTGTAGTGCTAACATTGACACAAGACCAACTTTAGGGGAGCTGATAATTCAATTCAACTACAGATGGGGCAGCTAACATCTTTAAAACAATCCTGAAGTGACCAACAAATATGCTTATCTCAGTAGTAGGAAGCTCCTAGATCAAGGGTGCCCAAACTTTTTAGGCCAATGGCCATATCACCATTCTTGACAGTGCTAGGGGGCTGAAGTAGTAAAAAAAACACAATTTTTTGCTGATTGCTGTTAAGTAGACTATGCTGTGACATTTCATCAAGTAAAATATTGCCACAGGAAATGTACCATGTGCAGTTAGAATGTACCTTTCAGTAAGCAGGCATAGTGCTACTGACACAGTGGCTACTGCTAATCAGTGACTGTTACTGCTGCTGGCATAGTGGTGGCTGATAACCTATAGGTGAGCTAAGGAGGAGGCAGAGTGGCGATACAAAGTGGTCCCTGCATGCAGCATCACAGCTACGGCCTGCAGGCCACTTGGAATTAACAACTGTAGAGAGCTTCAGGGGCCACCAGGAAAGGCTTGGTGGGCTCCATTTGGACCCCGGGCCGAACTTTGGAATATAAATATGTTCTAGAAAGTCCAGAGTCTTTCTTGATGAACGAGTGTGGTCTGCACATGCCCAGTAGAAGAAAGTACCTTTGCATATGAGTTTCTCTCTACTCGGTATGCATGGCCCATACACATAGATGCCCAGAGCAGACGTCATGGCCATGTAAGAGGATCTGGAAAGCCTCTGGCAGCAGCAGTTTATGAATCTCTTTAAAGTGAAATTAGCCACAGAAATGTTTAAAGTACAATAGCTTAAAGAGAAAAGTAAGAAATATGGAGGCTGCCATCTTCATTCTCTAATAAATGCTAGTTGCCGAATGTCTGTGTTGATGCTCTGCCTATAATTCTTTAGAAAAATATAGAAAAAGAAGAGCCCACTAAAGGCGCATACACAGTACACACGCCATACTTTAGCAAACGACGGGTCCGTCAGACCCTCTCGCTGAGCGGATGTTCTGCCGACAGTAGGACGAGTGTACACGCTGTCGGCAGACTGATAAGACTGTTTCTGAAAGAACAGTCTTATCAGTCTGCTGACAGCATGTACACACGTCCTACTGTTGGCAGAACGTCCGTCCAGTGGGAGGGTCTGACGGACCCATCGTTTGCTAAAGTATGGCGTGTGTACGCACCATTAGACCAATATGTGCAATAAATATAAATAATTGCCCTGTGCAATAAATATAAATAATTGCCCTGAATTTAAACGGCTGTCAGTGAGATACAGCCTGTATGCGCTTGTGTCCCTTTAAAAACCAGGGACCAGGCTCTGGGGATATTCCTCTCACCTCAGGTTCCCTTTAAGCCTCTTTGCCATTTCCTAAAGAAGCTACAAATATACTTAATACCAAAGTCAAGCTGACCCAGCAATTGTTGTGTATCTAACTTATCATATAACAAGTATTCAATGATTGGATCAATGGGTTCTTGTTATATGGAACCTTTTTTTTTTCCTTGTGTCCATTTGTCCAAGCAACTCTATCTCTGCTATAGCTGCTTAATTATATATACACTTAACCCTCCCTTCATGTGAGTTCTTCTCTGTTCACCCAGTGTGCAGTGTTCAAATATATCTGCAGATTCTTCACGGGGAGAGGAAGTCAGAACACACAATCACTCAGCAGAAGAGTTTAGAATGGAGCAGTGAAGCATCATATAGAATATTTCTTCTCTCTGTCTTCCTGCCTTACCCTGACCTCTCCACAGTCATACAGTCTCTGCAGGGATCCTGCAACCTCCTGACTGATCTGCAGTTGGCAATCATTTCTCCTCCATACAAGACCCGCTGAATTCCTTATGAAACAAGGCAAAGAGGTGGGAAGGGAAAATACATCTTTTCTCAGTTAGTAAAGGAAAGATATAATATATATAGATACAAAGAAAACCTGATATGATGACAAATAAAAGTTTTCTTAAATGTATTCCGTATATTCCGGCGTATAAGACGACTGGGCGTACAAGACGACCCCCCAACTTTTCCAGTTGAAATATAGAGTTTGGGATATACTCGCTGTATAAGACTACCCCTCTTCAAAACATGCCTCCTCCATCCTCCTGGCCCACCCCTGTATACACCCTCTGCACCTAACATCAAAACTATAGTATTATAAAACATAGAACTGGCATTACTAGGTGCTGCAGTCATCTGGGGGAGGGAAAAGAGATAGGGCTGTGCTTTTTAAGAACTGGCAAAGCTTGCTATGCCTATAGTACATTGTGCCAGGCAGAGCTCTACATTACATACTGGGTGCTGCAGTCAGGGGAAAGATCCATCGGGTCACACTGGGTGTCAGGCGCCGAGTGTACGTTCTTGTGCCAGGCAAAGCTTTAAATGACGTACTGGGTATGCAGCCATGGCGGAAAGGTCCGTTTGAAAAATCTGTTTCAATTCAAAGTTTCCTGCAACATCTTTGGATAGCAGGGCAGCTTCCTGGTTTGGGGGTCACCTGACTGTG
Source organism: Hyperolius riggenbachi (assembly GCF_040937935.1). NCBI lineage: Eukaryota > Metazoa > Chordata > Amphibia > Anura > Hyperoliidae > Hyperolius > Hyperolius riggenbachi. The sequence goes on along the minus strand of NC_090656.1, from coordinate 64,728,322 downwards.
ACGTATGCGCTCCACTACTCAGTGTGTTCCACCTCCGGCAATCACTTACAGCGTGAGTGCACACGTCACAGTCAGGTGACCCCCTGAACCAGGAAGCTGCCTTGCTATCCACGCGAGCGGCTGCTCGCAAGATGTTATCCGGGATTGCAGTAAACTTTGAATTAAAACAGATTTTGCAAACGGACCTTTCCGCCCTGGCTGCATACCCGGTACGTCATTTAAAGCTCTGGCTGGCACAAGAACGTACACTCGGTGCTTGACACCCGGCGTATAAGACGACCCCCAACTTTTCAGAAGATTTTCAGGGGTTAAAAATAAAAAGTCGTCTTATACGCCGGAATATACGGTAATCTAAAATGAGAGAGTGGATGTCTTTCTCTTTCTTTCTTTCCTCACTCTTCACCCCCTCGCCCCCGCCTTGCTCTCTCTTTCCGTCTTTTCAGTCCTCCTCACACTCACCAGTGTTACCGTTACCCTATTTTCCATTTCTCTTGGACACACTGTCACAAGCCCCGTAGTGGCCGGACCGCAACATGCATTCCAATCAGTTTCAGCACACAGACCATGCAATCTGTGGTCGCAATCGGTGCGCAGAAACCGCTGCGAATTTGGCAGCAGACTGACTAGAAGGGAGCCTGTGAGTTACGGTAATACAAATTACACACTATTTTAGGGTATAACTGCCACCACCTCTGTTCTAATGGGACAGAGGAACCCACTGACTGGCTGATTCTAGACATGCAAATAAAAACGGTTAAACACATGTTATTTTGTCTAGCTATCAACAATAGTAACGACTCTTCAAAAGCCAGAGTTCAGTTTTGTGTTGCTGAATAATAGGTGTAGCCGAACAAATAAATGACGTTAGCGTTGTTTATTAAAAATGCAATATAAATAATTAAAATTTACAGAAAATCATTACAATCAACAATTATAGAAACATTAGTACCCAGTATGAAAATAAAAATGGAGAACATACTTAAGTTCGTGGAAATATGTCCTTCTGGGAAAAGAAATGCAAAGTCCTTGGTTTCAGAATCATAGGCCTTTGGGCATATTTTGTAATTCAAGCAGATGTTACAGTTCCAAGATGGCTGCTGGGTGGTCCTCTGCCCAGCAGCAAGTCTAGTTGTAATCCAGATGATGTTAAGAGGGAGGACTGAAGTCCACTTGCTGGCAATGTGCTTTTGATGAAGCTGGTTTGGGGGTGTGGCAACGCCTGCCCCCTCTGAATTACCCACCAATGACAGTCCACCTCCTCCTAGGAGGATTTTGAGTTTACATTGTAAAACACTGTAACTCATAAATGATACATGTCATATTTAGGAGGATAGCAGATTCATAATTGTCAGGAAATACCGATTAATATGACATCTTGCATGAGTGCGTTAGGCTATCCTGCCCCCGAGAAGGGTCGTACACCAATAACCAGACGGGTTATTGTTATGAATTTTTTATCAGCGCATTGGGCAGATTTTAACACATAAGACTATATGAATTTCATAGCTGTGCTCTACACAGTTTTCATTTAATAGACCAAAATCATAAACCATATGTGTTTAAATCTGTTCCCCAGCGGTGCCAAGGTGTCTGAGTTCGTCAGTGGACCCCTGTGGAGCTTGCTTCCTTTGGATTCCCCTGGATGAAAGCCACCCTTTTGGTGTGTTAATTATCATCTAAGTGTGACCAGCTAGTCAAACTTTGACATATTACACCAGGATTCTGGCTAGGGTTTCACACCTCTGTGTCACTGGCCAGCAAGGAACTCTTTTGATGAAGTTAATTTACACAAACATTAACTTCACTGGTCAATAAACATACTTCAGGAAAAGAAAAAATGTCATTCTGATCACTGCAATGACTGTGCAAATCTAACCGGGAAGCGATCAGAAAATCAACTGCGCAAATCTTCCTGATTCGCCTGCGTTTCTCATGGCTGTTCCGTGACAGCCCTCCCTGGGGTGAAGGCATATAGACATACATCCACAAGATTTGTGGTGTTGCCGTTAACCTGCGATATCTGGTCTAGTTCCCCATTGCAACGGGATAACTCATTGGAGCCTGCGGCTCGGTTCACCTGGAGAGGTTGCTGTCCGCTACCCTCAGGTTTGACCTGACATGGACCTTTCTGGACAGGGCGTTTGCGCCACCGCGTTCGAATGTGGCATCTGCCAGGACTGCTGACAATGGGCAGTAGGTTGGGTGGGTCAACAGCCAGCCCACGCAGGCATTCCTTGCTAAGTGGCTGTGGACCTAAGGGGACACCGCAGGAATCCCTGGACCCTCCCAGCTCCTGACAAACGGCACATGCCTTGCAGTATCTTGCTACATCCCTGTTCATCCTGGGCCAATAAAACTGTTTTCAAATATAGGCGAGTGTCTTGCGGACTCCCAAGTGCCTTGTCAGAGGATTACCATGTGCGGATTTCAGCACATGTCCCCTGAACGCACTCGGGACTACAAGCCATTTGGTATTCGCAGGTGATCTACTAGCGGTGGGTTGCACAGACTCTCTGTACAATTCCCCACATTCCCAGTACACCTTGAAAGCAATCCCATCTGCGAGGGGCTCAGAGGCTTGCTGCCTGAGCGCCTCCAGGCTTAGGTCACTTTGTAGCACTGCTGTGATTGCAGCACTGTCAGTTTCAGCCAGCTGGCTCATGTCACATGAATCACAAACACTGGTCCGCATGACAGCCGGGGGCCCCAGGTCTCTCTCACTAGCTGGGGCCTCCAAACCACCATGCAATACCTAGAGGGAAGTGTGGGCAAGCCCTGGACCTCTCACCTCCAGGGAACTCACCCCACCACCTCTAAACTGAATGCCAACTGCAACAAACACAATTGCTAACTTCCAGCTAGAGCAATGTCCTGCCTCTATCTGGCCAGCAGACACCAGTCAGCCAATCAGGTGTACTGTCATACACCCTTTGCCTGCTGTATCAAACCTAGCAGGAATTACACATGTCACATGAAGTCAGCGGTTGAAGGTTCTCACTTCTGGGGTCAGCACTGAACAAAGAGTCCGGCACTGAGCCCACAACCCTTGCAGCACTCTGGGTGACTGCTTGCACAAACACAGCATTAGCATTACAATCAGAGGGCTTGATTCACAAAGCAGTGCAAACCCAGTTAGACACTTTAGGAGTGATAACCATTGCACCACGCTGTTGAAAAGCCAGTTTAGGCATGATAAGTTTAGGCGTGATAAGTATAGGCATGCTAAGTTTAGATAGCGCGCCAAGTCCTGCACGCAAAGCAGCGCCATTAAACTCTATGCGAAGTGCACCAGACTTTGCTAGCGCAAAACTTTTGATCAGCTGTGCACTGCGGTGCTAACCCAGTTGGTGCTTAAACTTATCATGCCTAAACTTATCACACTTAAACTTATCATGCCTAAACTTATCACACCTAAACTTATCACACCCAAACTTATGCCTAAACTGAGTTTAGGCGTGATAAAGGGCTTTTCACCAGCGTGCTAACTGTTAGCACCGCTTTGTGAATCAGGCCCATTGACATTCTTCACATCACTGACACATGCATTATTGACAGTGACAGGTACAGTAACATTTTCATCACAGACAGTTTGTGCATAAAACACCGGTACCTTTGTCTAAGGTACCATGGAACCCGGTACCCTTGAACTGGGCACATTCAACCCATCTCCCCCGGTGCTCACCACAGTGTGTAAAGTACCTGGTGGTGGGCGGAGAGTCCATCTCCTTCCGTGAGCGTCGAGGTGGTTGCGGCAGGTTCGTAATAGGACACAAGCTTGCCCAAATCAGTCCCCAACAACACAGGGGCCGGGAGATGATCCACAACCTTTCTTAAACCCCCACCCCCCCAGTCGAGCTTCACTCTCACTTGTGCTATGTGTAAAAGGGTGCCCTTCACTCCGGTAAGGGCAAGGGATCGGTTGGAGCTGATGCTCTCCTTTGGCACAAGGTGTGAGTGAACTAACGTGATGTCTGCTCCGGTGTCTCGGAATCCGGTGACAAACTTGTTGTTCACCCTAACAGGCTGCAGCTGGTCAGTTTGGACGCGGATTTACTTTCCGCGGGCAAACAAAACAAAATCTGATGATCCAGGCTGTGGTTCGCTGGCTGGTTGCATCTGCTGTGCAGGGACGGACTGGGACACTGGGGTCCACCAAAGAAATTTCAACCTAGGGCCCACACATCCCATGATTGTGGTGAAAAAAGGGCATGACCATACACCGGAAGGTGGGCGTGGTCATGATGTATTATGGACAGGGCCAAATATACATGATCTTAGCAGAATTGAAATTCAAGGACACTGCTGCCCAGCAAAACGTTGCATAGAGTCCCCTCCTTCAATATAAAGCAATGTCCTACTTTGCAGAGGCGACCACAGAGGTTGCAGAGATTGCGACCGCATCAGGGCCCTTGGGCCAAAGGGGCCCCGAAGGGCCCTCCCTCAACTACAGTATTACCTCTCTATTGGTCCTTTGCTCATACTGTAATAATCACTTCTATAGATACTTTGAACAGTGGTAATCATTAACAAGCTATTTCACATCCCTTTCTTGCACCTCTGACACTGTAGTTGCCATTGGCTGGTTTTGGTGCCCCGTATCAATTGCTATATATAGAATGCTTGGGGGGCCCCATTATAAAATTTGCATCGAGGCCCACAGCTCCTTAGCTACGCCACTGCTCTCAGCATGAGTGAGAACAGCACTGAGAAGAGAACTTTTGTGCTACAGGCAGCAATTGGAGCTCTGTCAGACAAGGAGGGGGGGCACCAGAGACCTGGAGGGGGGCCCACCGAGGGAAAAACTTGTACTACTGTGGCCCAGTCCGACCCTGCTGCTGTGGGTGAGGTACAGGTGGTACACGTGCTGGTGGTGTCTGCCTCTGCTCAGGACAGTCGAATTTCATGTGTCCGGGCTTGCGGCAGTAGTGACAGGTGACCCCTTTAGGTGCTGCAGGCCTGGGCGCAGCAGCTGCGCTGGGTGGCCTCTGTGGCAGACGCTCACAGGGGCAGGAGAGTCTGCCAGGGTATTGGGCTAACCTCTTCTCCAGCTGGATGGTGCAGTTCTGTGTGTGTCAGGCACCAGGGTAGTCGCAAAGGTTTCAGCGAGGTCTGCAGCGACAGTCGCTGACGCAGGCTTGCACTCCTGCACAAACTGTCGTACATCTGCAGGGCAAATGTTCAGAAACTGTTCTAGGACTATCAAGTCCTCCAGGACATCATAAGACCCTTTGGTGAGGCCTAGAGTCCATTGGCGGAGTGTGGTGAGTAAGCTGATGACAACATCTCGATAAGAGTCCGTACATTTTTTCTGCCAGGACCTGAACTTTTTGCGATAGGCTTCTGGCGTCAGCTGATATTTAGTAATGATACGTCTTTTATAGCGGCATAATCATTATCTTTTTCCGCAGGTAACTCTGTGAAAGCATCAAGTGCTTTGTAGCGCAGCAAAGGTGTCAGATGTCTGGCCCACTGGTCTTGGGACAGACGATACTGACGGCATGCTTTCTCAAAGGATCACGAAAACAAGTCAATATCAGTGTCTTTTTCAATAGTAGCAAATTTAAATTTTGCACTCATGGGTGAGGCGGCTCCTTCAGCAGGGATGCTGGGCGATGAACTCCGGCTGGCCTGTTGCACTTTTGCCATGTTCAGTTCATGCTGTCATTGGCACTCCCGTTCTGTAGCTTGGTGCTCCTCATGCGCTTGGCGTTCTGCACGCGCTTCTGCAGCCTGGGTACCTCACGCGCTTCTGCCGCCTGGTGCTCCTCGCGCGCTTATGCCGCCTGGTGCTCCTCGCGCGCTTATGCCGCCTGGTGCTCCTCGCGCGCTTATGCCGCCTGGTGCTCCTCGAGCGCTTATGCCGCCTAGTGCTCCTCGCGCGCTTATGCCGCCTGGTGCTCCTCGCGCGCTTATGCCGCCTGGTGCTCCTCGCGCGCTTATGCCGCCTGGTGCTCCTCGCGCGCTTATGCCGCCTGGTGCTCCTCGCGCGCTTATGCCGCCTGGCGCTCCTCGCGCGCTTATGCCGCCTGGCGCTCCTCTCACTCAGGCCATGAACTGCAGGTACTTTTCCAGGTCAGTGTCCATCAGCTTTTGTAATGCCAGCTGAATTACCGGGTCAGCACAAATGTACAGTCCAGTACTGGCTGGTTCCAGGCGACTACCCGGAGAAGCTCTGAGACTGGGGTCCATACTGACAGTCTCCTGCGTAACTGTTGCAGCAGGGCCCGCAGGATGCTCAACCTCTGTACGCATAGGATCTTCAGTCTCTGGTTCCCCTCGACTTGAGTCAGATGGGCTGGTGTTCTCCTCAGCGGACATATCCCGCTCCCACAGTTGCTGGGTATCCCATTGATACAAGCCTGTTGTCATGTCCTGTTTGTTCTTGTGGAAGGTGTCAATGCCTGCGTTTGACAAATATTTGCCAGATCTGCTTGGCTCATGGTCTTGTAGTTCTCTGACATTTTCACGCCAAATAAAATAAAACTTTTGGGGAGGGGTACTGGCTACACAGTTTTTCTGTATATATAAAAATATATTGCATTCAGCTACAACACCAACGAATTAGTTCGTTTCTCGACAGGGCTAATTTGATAGCGCTATTGTAACGATTGGTATCAGCACGCAGAGAGAATCTGATTACTGGTGATCTGCAGTATCACCAAGAATGCAGATATATACCCGATTATGGATGATCTGCAGAATCACCAATCATACAGATATAGTTCTAACTTCTGGACACCTATGTATACTCGTGAGTGTTTGGTGTAACAGTATGACTTTGAGTAACGTACCTGATGAGCAGGTCAACTGAGACAGTATAGGCAATACTGCTCACAGAGAGCACAGAACCTTCCAGCAGCCTGAGACTCTCCAAGGGGTGGAGTCAGGCTGAAGGTAGGAAGGACCAGAGAGTGAGTGACACCTGAAGGTGGATATCACTGACAGATCTGGAGACTATCACTTAAGAGGCGAGATAGCTCTCGAGGTCGGGCAAGCCAGGTCGGCAACACACAGACAGACAAAGTACAAAGACAGAAAACTAATTCGGTATCCAAGACAGGCAGGGTTTGGCAACGGAATATCAGATATGCGTGGTACCGAATCAGAAAGTGGAGGAATAGTCAGGAAAGCAATAGGTCATAACAGATATCAAACAATGCCTAGTCTTGGGTGTGAGGTCCGTGGTCTCTACACCCTGGAACTAGTCTGATGTATAACAGAATGATAACACAAGTAATCTGGCTCAGTGTGAATTCCCAGGTCCTCCTGGTTCAAACACACTGTTGGATCTGACTAAGGTCTGAGTGCTTCCACGTAGTGTTCGCAACGGCAGACCACTTGAGAGTTGCCAGCTGTAACCATATATAGTGCATTGCTCTCTGGGGCCAGCCTGAAGTGATCAACCAATGGCTACCAGCTCTGAGATCAGCTGACCGGCCTGGTCAGCTGATCCCTCCTTGGCCTTCATAAAAGTTCTGCCTTTCAGCGCGTGCACGCATATTCCTAAACCTGTGTGAACTAACAGGCTCAGGCACACTAGCTGCACGCTGCTGCGTGCAAACCGCCGCGCTGGACGCGAAACCAGCCACCTTGCTGTCATTACATGCGGCGGCTTTTCCGCATTCTGCCATGTCACTAGAGGCACGCTTCCACGTGCAGACCGCCGCGGTACACGCGGCGGCTTCTCCGCATTTTCTCACAGCTATCTGAGATACTTTCAGCACAACATAAAGATCCCAAATGCTTCCAAACACTGTCACAAGCCCCCTAGTGGCCGGACCGCACCATGCCTTTCTTATAGGTTTCAGCACACAGACCATGCAATCTGTGATCGCAATCGGTGCGCAGAAACCACTGGGAATTGGGCAGCAGACCGACTAGAAGGGAGCCTGTGAGTTACGGTAATACAAATTACACACTATTTCAGGGTATAACTGCCACCACCTCTGTTCTAATGGGACAGAAACCCACTGACTGGCTGATTGTAAACCTGCAAATAAAAAACGGTTAAACACACGCTATTTTGTCTAGCTATCAACAATAGTAACGACTCTTCAGAAGCCAGGGTTAAGTTTTGTGTTGCTGAATAATAGGTGTAGCCGAACAAATAAATTACGTTAGCGTCGTTAATTAATATATGCAGAAAATAATTACAATCAACAATTATAGAAACATTAGTAGCCAGTATGAAAATAAAAGCGGAGAACATACTTAAGTTCGTGGAAATATGTCCTTCTGGGAAAAGAAATGCAAAGTCCTTGGTTTCAGAATCATAGGCCCTTAGGCATATTTTGTAATCCAAGCAGATGTTACAGTTCCAAGATGGCTGCTGGGTGGTCCTCTGCCCAGCAGCAAGTCTAGTTGTAATCCAGATGATGTTAAGAGGGAGGACTGAAGTCCGCCTGCTGGCAATGTGCTTTTGATGAAGCTGGTTTGGAGGTGTGGCAACGCTTGCCCCCTCTGAATTACCCACCAATGACAGCCCACCTCCTTCTAGGAGGATTTTGAGCTTACGTTGTAAAACACTGTAACTCATAAACAATACATGCCATATTTAGATGGATAGCAGATTCATAATTGTCAGGAAATACCGATTAATATGACATCTTGCATGAGTACGTTAGGTTGTTCTGCCCCCGAGAAGGGTCGTACACCAATAACCAGATGGGTTATTGTTATGAATTTTACATTAGCACATTGGGTAGATTTTAACGAATAAGACTATATGAATTTCATAGCTGTGCTCTACACGGTTTTCATTTAATAGACCGAAATTATAAACCACATGTATTTAAATCTGTTCCCCAGCGGTGCCAAGGTGTCTGAGTTCGTCAGTGGACCCCTGTAGAACTAGCTTCCTTTGGCTTCCCCTGGATGAAAGCCACCCTTTTAGTGTGTTAATTATCATCTAAGTGTGACCAGCTAGACAACCTTTGACATATTACACCAGGATTCTGGCTAGGGTTTCACACCTCTGTGTCACTGGCCAGCAAGGAACTCTTTTGATGAAGTTAATTTACACAAACATTAACTTCACTGGCCAACAAACATACTTCAGGAAAAGAAAAAATGTCATTCTGATTGCTGCAATGACGGCGCAAATCTAACCGGGAAGCGATCAGAAAATCGACTGCGTGAATCTTCCTGATTCGCCTGCGTTTCTCACGGCTGTTCCGTGACACACACCATCACACTTTATTCCACTTCCTGTCTATCCAATACTTTATCTATCCAATTCTCTCTCTCTCTTTCTCTACTATGTTGTTTATTTATCTCACCTTCTTCTGTGCTTTAGTGTTTCAGTCATTCTTTGTTGCCTCATTGTTGCGGTTGCCGCATTAAAAATCCAAAACACTTGAAGTATTATTTTTTCCTAAACCTGGGCTGTAATTTTCCCAGGCTGTCAGAGAGCACAAAATAAATATTTTTCTCCTTTAAACTCAGACAAGCATGGCGCTGCAACAGACGTGAGAGCGGCTCCAAGATCCAGCAACAAATGCAAAGGAGGACAATATCAGAATGTCATTCCCGAGTGAAGCCATGTAAATTTGTGAATAAAGGAAGTGGAGCATTCCTGGCGGGGGTCACCTGGGGAGGGTTTCGGGTCCCCAGCACAGACTACAGGCTTCTCTCATCCACAGGAGACTCTTTAGGTTTGCTCAGGCATAAGAAGAATATTTTAAACGATTCTGTCCAATTATTTCAGCTCAGTGGACAGCACAAATAGCTTATGGCATAAACGAGATTTCCTCTCAATCTTTTATTTATGGAAAGCTCCCATTTTCGCAGCTTTGATACAAATTTCAACATTCCAAAGCCAGCAAGACCTCACAGGACTGTTCAATTTTTTTTTTTTTTTTTTTTTGGACTGCCAGGCAACCTGGGTTAATAGCAATATCCTCTGGCTCACCAGGAGATGCTGGCTTAGGTAGTTTATGTGCAGCGCCAACAATTTTATCTCTGAAAATAGTACGAACTATGGGGAACCCCAACATTCTAGATTCATTTATGGAAAACCTGAATCAAAAGAAATGAACTTTAAAATTAAATAATGAGTGGTGTTACTGTATGTTTTAGCAAGCCTTTACAGCTCTCAGTAGCTTCCATTGTCCTCGTCATTCCAGCATCCATTGTATTGCAAGAGCATGCAGATTTCACTGTGCATACGCGGGTTCAGGAATAGGGCATGCGCAGTAAAATAAACGACTTGTGCATGTCTTCTTTCCTTCATGCACAAACAATTCCTTTTACTAGGATATTGTGAATTTGCACGTAACCAGTGTATATGCGAGTCTGAAACCAGCCTTACCAAAACTGTAAGTGGCTTTGGTGTATTAATAAAGTGTTTCAAAAAGAGGCTCTTAAGAATAATCGCGTGGAAGGGTGAGCAATGCACCCTAAGAAGAAAACACAGAGACAACAGAAGCCCAAATGGTGCAGTGCATCCCAAAGAATATAAAAATGAAAATTAGGCAAAATAAATACTCACAAAGGGAGGCAGCATAGGGAGCAACCAACCACTGGAAGCAGGCAGAGATGAACTAATCTGACTCCACTCGGGTACCCAGAGAGAGTGGTGATGGTTGCACTCAAGAAAAACAGCAGTAAGGCCCTGACATAAACTTAGCCTACACAAGGACGGAAACAAGCACAGAGGGGGTAAGAGGCGCCCCCAAAGAGGTGCTCTGCGCCTGTTTTTTTGGCACTTAAGTTGGCCTGAAGAAGTTGGTAGAGACCCACGAAACGCATTGCCTGTGCAATTAATTTTATTCATATATATGAATTTGTTGTCATTAGATGCCTCCCCCTTTTTCTCTTTTATTTGTTTTATACACTCCTGGGCACCTCTTTCCCCCTTTGTGCTTTTAAGAAACACAATACAATATATGTACTGTAATGTATTGAATCAGTATTGAAAATACTGAGTCAGTCTCTACTAGAATAAACAGAGAACTGATTGGTTGTCATGGGCAAAAGGAACACTTGTTTCTTCCCATTTTATGACTGCATATGCTATTAAATGTTCCTCAGAATGTGACTTGCCCATGATTCCTTACCCTCAGCCTCCACCATTAAAATGATCAATGATCACTGAAGGCCTTCTCCGGTTCTTACGGAGCTTTTCTTTTTTTTCCCCTCTCACTTCTCATGTCACCCTTCAACTCCAGCTACGAGCATTGTTTTATACTGAAATGCCATGCTGTGGTTTTTTATTTTGTGATTTTGTTTACAAGTCACATTACAGAGACTAAATTCAAACATCTGCTTAATATTCTACTTGAAATGCGTGACATCCAATTAGCAGACTCCAGCAGACATTAAGTTTATTACATGTGGTTGCCGCTCCACAGGTGCCTCTCACGCAGTCGTTTGTTCGGCAGTTATACAATGTGTTCTTTCCATCTATTGCAGACTATCATTTTCTTTATCTGCATTCCAAGTATGGGGGGGGGGGGGGGGTTAACCGTTGTGCTGTCAGGAAACAGATGAGACTGAAATGATGGAATACTGATAGGAAAATACATTTATAGTTCTCTGTCAGATCTGTGCAGAACACTCGGGCTGTTTTTTAATGTTCCAATTAGCTGTGATTGTATCGGAGCATGTCTATTCACTTATTATAGATTGCTTGGCTCTTGGGATAGTTAACCTGCTCTATAAAAAAAATAAAAAATCCTATATAATCAAGGTTGTGGTAAAGAATGGATAAAGAATGTAGCAACTGGCACACAAGGAAAGTCACAAACAGGTTTACAATGATCAGGAAAAGAGGAAAACAAGCAATGGTCATGGCCAGCCCAGGATAACTAATGCCGCTGAAAGAACTAAACACAATACCGGTATTGAAATTTTAACACAATTTTATGCTTATTGTAGGAGACAAATGTCAGATAAAACATAACTTTTAATAAACGTTTAAAACCAGAACCATTTGTACTGCTTATAATTGAAAAATACTGGGTATGAGGATGGGATTTGCCACGCTTAACAACCATTTGGTTGCGTCCATGCAAAAAGGACGTCGGGGAAAAAAGGGCGTGTGTAAACGATAAGCGGTAATAGTGTTTACAAAAATATTGTGTATTTCGTTTACAATAATGTTTTACAAATTAAATAATGTCTATGAAATCGCAAATTGTGAATACGATAATCTTCGCTGTTTTGAAAGTGAAACTAATGGTTATAATTGTATAGTATTGTGTATAACCTTCATTTATCGTTTTTTCATGTAATAAAATCTGAAAATATTGTTTATAACAATAAAAAATATATATATAAGTACGTTCGTAATAACTGGAGTAAAATCCAGTTATTACTAACCCTACTCTCACACAGAACCCTCCCTCTACCTATCCATAACCCTTAGGTCCCCCTGGTGGTGCCTTGCCCTAAAACACTCCTGGTGGTGCCTAACCCTAACACCCCCCTGGTGGTGCCTAAACCTAAGACCCCCCTGGTGCTGCCTAACCCTAACCACCCCCCTGGAGGTGCCTAACCCTAACCACCCCCTGGTGGTGCCTAACCCTAAGACCCCCCCCCCCTGGTGGTGCCTAACCCTAAATCTCCCCTGGTGGTGCCTAACCCTAAGACACCCCCCCCCCTTGTGGTGCCTAACCCTAAGATCCCTCTGGTGGTGCCTAATCCTAAATCTTCCCTGGTGGTGCCTAACCCTAAGACCCCCCTGGTGGTGCCTAATTCTAAGACCCCCTGGTGATGCCTGCCTAACCCTAAGACCTCCCTTGTGGTGCCTAACCCTAAGACCTCCCTTGTGGTGCCTAACCCTAAGACCCCCCTGGTGGTGCCTAACCCTAATCACACCCCTGTAGGAGCCTAACCCTAAGACCCCCTGGTGGTGCCTAACCCTAAATCTCCCCTGATGGTGCCTAACCCTAAATCTCCCTTGATGGTGCCTAACCCTAAGACCCCCCTTGTGGTGCCTAACCCTAAATCCCCCCTGGTACTTACTGATTGCTTTATGTAGAAAATAATGTCTTACAAACAGTAATTAACAACATTTTAAACAACGGTTTAGTTAAATATGATACATATGTATATAATATATTTGTAAACATAATTCTTCACGGGCGCATTGTGTAGACTTAAATCATCACAAGCACAGTTTGAAATAGAGATGGCCCGAAATGGTTCGCTGGCGAACTCCCGGGGGTTGCGATCGCAGAGAACCGCAAACTTTTGCGGAAGTTCAGTTTGCCCCCCCATAATGCACCATTAGGGTCAACTTTAACCCTCTACATTACAGTCAGCAGGCACATTGTAGCCAATCAGGCTACACTCCCTCCTGGAGCCACTCCCCCACTAATAAAAGGCAGGCATTGCCGGCCATTTTACTCACTTGTGTGCCTGCAGTAAATAGAGAAGGGACAGCTGTTGCTGCTGCAGAATCTCATAGGGAAAGATTAGTTAGGCTCTTGTAGGCTTGATAGCTTGCTCCTTGCTGATTCTTCGTGCTAAAATAGCACCCCAAAATGGGTAACAGTAAAAAAGGGCGCAGGAGGCTAGTGGACAAATCGGGCGCCGCCATTCACTCCCATAATAAATATCGTTTAATGGGCGCCCGATAGGAAAAAAGGGCGCCGGAGAAAAATAACGTTTTAAAAGCGGCGCCCGGAGACTTAATGTTTTATTACTGCTTCTCATGATCCTCTAGAGCAATCCTCTAGACCTCCGTGTGCCGTCCTAAGCTCCGCTGGGCGGCACACGGAGGTCTAGAGGATTGCTTCCAGGACGCTGGCATGATTTGTACAAAGCTGTTTTAATATTGTGAAAGCGTGAGTGTGATATCAAATTTCTTTTAACCTATTAAAAGTCTTTTATTGCGCTATGGAAGCGTATGTTTAGTTTTTAAGGAGGACGTTTTCTGCTGGGGAGAGGATCCAGGATCTGATTGTTATTTGATATAACCACATGTGAGAGTGCTGTTTGTGATTGAGCTGCCAAAGAGTTTGGTGAGTGCGAATTTCAGTGACACCTGGGTGGCCCAAACTAGTGTAATATATCACGGTGTGGTGGATTGATTTACAAGGGAGGTACACTGCCATTGAGGGATGTTCATGGTGGAGGTTGGAACATAACTGGAAGTCCTGCACCATTATTGTGTTTCTGCTTTTTATGAGGGAATATCCACCAAGAAGTCGTTGAGGGTGAATGGGGCAGCCCAGAGGAGGACATGTGGATTATGACACAAGCGCTGTGAGCTGTTTGTAATTGGGCAGCATCTCCATCTGGTGAGCGGTTGGCATTACTGTTGTTGGGTGCTTGATAAGTGATATCTTTGAGATGAAGGTGGAGGTGCACTTGAGTTAAAGGCATACTACACTATTGTGCCCCCCCCTTTTTTATCTTTTCATGTTCCCTTGAGGTACTTGTAAAGACACAACGGAGATATACACCACTGAATGGACAAGAACTGTTACTGTCTGGCAATAGTGATTGAACTGGAACTGGTAAACTGGGAACGACCCTGAGAAACCGTATTGAGCGCATACACTTTTCTGAAATATATATCTTTTGAGAGCTAATCTTGTTCTTGTGATCTATTTTTTTTTTCTGTGTGTCCCACTGACACTTCTGTTGCATAGACAGCCTTGATCATTCATACTGTGTGTGTGCCACTGCCAGGCCCAGCACATTCAGTGACTACCTGTGTGTGTGGCAGGTGCACATTACCCATCACTGCATATACCTACCTGTTGTTCACTGTGCACCCACCCACCTACATGAGCGCACGCAGTGTCACTGTGCCTGTCCGCTACCTGTCTGTGTGTGACAGGCGCACATTGTAATACCCATTACTGCATATGCCTACCTACCTGTTGTTCACAGTGCACCCACCTACCTACGTGAGTTGAGCGCACGCAGTGTCACTGTGCCTGTCCGCTACCTGTCTGTGTGTGACAGGCGCACATTGTAATACCCATTACTGCATATGCCTACCTACCTGTTGTTCACAGTGCACCCACCTACCTACGTGAGTTGAGCGCACGCAGTGTCACTGTGCCTGTCCGCTACCTGTCTGTGTGTGACAGGCGCACATTGTAATACCCATTACTGCATATGCCTACCTACCTGTTGTTCACAGTGGACCCACCTACCTACGTGAGTTGAGCGCACGCAGTGTCACTGTGCCTGTCCGCTACCTGTCTGTGTGTGACAGGTGCACATTGTAATACCCATCACTGCATATACTTACCTACCTGTTGTTCACAGTGCACCCACCCACCTACCTACGTGAGTTGAGCGCCCGCAGTGTCACGATGCCTGTCTGGTACCTGTCTGTGTGTGACAGATGCACATTGTAATACCCATCACTGCATATACTTACCTGTTGTGTTCAGTGCACCCACCTCATCACTGCATATACAGTACCTACCTGTTGTGTTCAGTGCACCCACCTACCACGCTACTAGACCCTCGGTATAGGCACAAAGTAGCGGACATGTTGCGAAATCACCAGAAGGCAGAAAGGATGCAGCACATGCAGAACAAGCTGGCAACTATGCTTTACAATGCGTTTGAGGGTGGTGTCACAGCACAATGCAATAAAGTTAACACTGCCAGTAATCCTTCTCCCATGTCCAAGCAGGCAAGGACAGGATGCTCCAGCGATCTCATGGTGATGTCGGACATACGGACATTCTTTAGTCCAACCCCTCGCCTTAGCGCTTCCGGATCCACCCTCCACCAATGCCTGGATCGGCAGGTAGCTGACTACCTGGCCTTAAGTGTGGATGTAGACAATGAGCAGCGATGAACCCTTGGACTACTGGGTGCGCAGGCTTGACCTGTGGCCAGAACTGTCCCAATTTGCCATCCAACTTCTGTCTTGCCCTGCCTCAAGCATCCTGTCAGAAAGGACCTTCAGCGCAGCTGGAGGCATTGTCACTGAGAAGAGAAGTCGCCTAAGTCACAAAAGTGTTCAGTACCTCACCTTTATCAAAATTAATGAGGCATGGATCCCGGAGGGCTACTGCCTGCCCGAAGACTAAGTCAGTCCCCACACACAGCATCTCTGCCTGCACGCCGTGTGACTGGCTGCCTGCCCCAAGACTAAGTCGCTCCCCACACAGCATCTCTGCCTGCAGGTCACTTGCCTTCTCCACCACAACCAACAGGGTCCAGGACTCCAGGCGGATTCCTGAATTTTTAAGGCCGCTGCTAGCAGCGGCCACTATACTAATTTTTCTGGTGTGTGTACATGTCTGCCTAATTTTTCTGGCTGCACTGCAGCTGCAACAACAAAACAAAAGGCATGTACATGTGCCCATTCCCCTTCGTGACCATTACCTTGCCGCAGTGAAGGGGCTTGCGTATCACAATGAAGCAATGACCGCCAGCTATATGAGTGTCTCGGGGGGTGGCACACCAAAGATAATAAGGTCGTTGCTTCATTGTGGACAGACCAAATTTGATCAGCTGGACAGTCACGGTTGTTCTATCATTGAGCTACCACAGCCTGGCGACCATATGGGCTTGAAAACCGCCACGGCCTGCACTCTGGCCATGGTGCGCACCAGTCCAGCACGGCCATCACTACACAAACAGCTGTTTGCGGTGTATTATACAGTGCGTTTGGTGTGTCAGTGTGAAGCAGTACTCTAATTACACTCCCTGATTGATATATACACATGCAAGATGTTTTAAAGCACTTTCGGCCTGCAATTTAGCATTCAATGTGATGTCTGCCCTTAAAACGCTGCTTTGCGTCCAATCCGGATTTTTCCCGGGGACTTTTGGCATGTATCCCTCTCCGCCATGCCCCCCTCCAGGTGTTAGACCCCTTGAAACATCTTTTCCATCACTTTTGTGGCCAGCATAAATTTTTCTAGTTATCAAAGTTCACCTCCCCATTGAAGTCTATTGCGGTTCGCGAAAGTTTGAGCGAACCGAACTTTCGCAGGAAATCAAAAGGAAAATCGGAGGTTCGGGCCATCTCTAGTTTGAAAACGTTAAATAATCTCCAGGCGCCATTTGAAAAAGGCCCTTTTTTCCTATTCAGCGCCAGTCAAACGATAATTAATATGGGAGTTAATGGCGGCACCCTTTTTGTCCACTTGCCTCATGCGCCCACATTTCCTGCTTCCCATTTGGTCTTCCATTCTAAGCAGGGTTTTTCTCTCTGTTCCCCCTCTCTATGAATGCAAGTCTACACATCACCACCCACCACTTAACCCAACATGTTTCACCGCCATACACTTAGAGGGCTTTGATAGGGGAACATACAAAGTGCAGTAGTGCTAATAGTGCATTAACAACAGCTTAAACAAACAGCCTACCATAGCCTCACGGTTACATGAACAAGCAGCTGGAAGAACAAAAGGAAAGGGGAAAAAAGTACAAAATGGCAAAAAGAAGAAAGGAAAAGACAAGGGAATGAAAGGGGGAAACAAGGAAAGAAAAAGAAAAGGGAGAAGACAAGGAGAGGACAGTTTAATTCTTGTTCTGTCCAAAGTCTTTGCATCCCCTCAAAAGATAAAATAAATCTTCTCTCCTTCTTGCACAACAGTTATTTGATTAGACCTACGTAGAAGCAACTTGGGGGCAATAAATTGCCTTTAAAGCAGAAATTCAGTGTAAGTTTCCCCTCTGCTCCAGTATATTGGCCATACTGTAACGTCTAAAAACCAACTCTTTAAAAAAGTGTCCGTAATAGGTTTACGGTTTATTTTCCTGTGGCAGCCTTGTCAGCAGGGACGGTTCAAGACCAAGTTGCGACTGGGGCAAGGTCAGGTTCTGGCGCCTAAAGGTCAGGTTTTGGCGCCTAAACTGCCATTAATTTTGCCGCCTTTTTAAGAATTCAACAAACTGCGCCTGGGGCAAGATACCCGCTTGCCCCCCCCCCCCCCCCCCCCTAGATCCGTCCCTGCTTGTCAGTCACTAAACTGAGCCACAGGGAGCTCCCCAGGCTTTTCATTTCTCTGAGTGCAGGAGATAAGGTCTCATTTATTGCGGGGAGCTTCTGTGAGCAAGCTACACCGATAGAAAACTGAGTTGCTTACAGATTGAACTGAACATTGCATTTTCCTGCAAGATGACCGCTTTCAGTCCATTTTACTGTCCCAAAGGGGAAACTGTGATTTTAAACAAACTTGGTGTTGCTATACGGTAACGCCAAATGGCATAACCATATAGGCAAAAAGCATGCCTATATAGGCAAAAAATAGGTTTGTAAGAGTATCAAGAGTATCAAGTATTAGAATATCAAGATTGAGTTATAAATACTGGTCATTATCTGTGTAACATGCCATTGCTATTAGCATTTTTTTCAGGCACATTCAATCTGTCACTGACCCTTCGTAGTCTTAACAGTAGGATAGTGTTCTGCATTCAACACTATAATAGCATCGCTGTTACACAGCAAGCTCCCCCAACGTAGCATACCTGAACCCATCTGCAAATGGATAATCCGTTTCTTCGCTGTCAGGAGTCAGCAGGTTAGACTGGGAAAAGGCATTCTCAAGCTCTTTGAAAGTCAGCACAGGACTGGAGCACTCCAGGGCTGTGTGCTTTCCCCACTGTGTTATTCATTGCACATCATTGACTGCATTTCCACAGATCCACTAGTAAAAATTCTGAAGTTTGCAGATGACACAACAGTAGTTGGTCTCATACAAACTGGGGAGGAGTCTGCATACAGGCATGCAGTGGGACAGCTTTCCACCTGGTGCAGCAGCAATAACTTGAAACTTAATGTACTTAAAGAGGTTCTCCGGTGTATTTTAAAAAAACGGACACTTACCTGGGGCTTCTATCGGCCCCCTGCAGCTGTAATGTCCCATGCCATCCTCCTCCAATGCGCCGTTGCCCGCCGCTAGTAACCTTATAATTATTAGAGGAGTAGAGCTGTGGCTGCGTGGTCGTGGCCGCACGCATGCTCTCTCCCGCACACGTCATCGGGAGCTTAATGCGCAGGCGCAGAACTGAGAGCCGCTGCAGCCACACTCAGACTGCACGTCGCGTTCCTCCGCCGCCCAGTAACACCACCGTGTGTGGTGTTACAACCGCTACATTTAAATTGCACCTGAATTGCACTGGCGGGTGGCAGACAGGCAGCTGAACTGTTCGGCAAACGCACAGTTCAGCCGTCTGTCTGAAAGGGGCCTTACTCAGATGGCTGTACAGACATGACTAGAAAAGTGAACTGGCTTTTTTCCCAATCATGGCAGTAAATAGAAAATTCAAAACAACAACACAGACATCAGCCATCATTCTGCTCTCCCCTCCTGTAAGAGAACTCCAAGTGGCAGGTGGGCAGCACTGTGTTTTTCCAGTCAGAGCACTGCTGTACAAGACATTACAAGAAGAAAATTCAAGTACTTCTACCAGTTATATCTACAAAAAAATGAATTACTTTTCGAAATCAATACATGACTGCTTGAAATGGTGTTTTTTTTTATGTTTGCTTGCAGTTCATCTTTAAGTAGTCCTCAGAAAGGCAGCAGGAATCCTTCAGATTGTCACAACAAGGCAGAGATTGTAGCTCTTTACCACTGCTAACATTCCTTGATGTGCACAAACCGCTGAGCCGCACCTGCGTATTTACACTTAAGAACATTATGTTTAACTCCACTTGACACTTTCGCCATGTGATCTATATATATTATTGACTCCAGCTGCAGGTTGCATAATCATCATTCCAGGCAACTAAATTCTATCTGACGGGTTTGTGGTATGGATCATGATGATATCAAGCTTTACAAAATATCGAAAGATAGATGGAAACTTTTTCCCCTCATCAATCAAGTTCTCCATTTGGAAAATCTTTTTGGAAGCAAATACCCCCTCGCTTGATGATGGTATCGTCCAATGACCCTGGAATATATTTTGCAACCTAAAATAAACAAGCAGACCGCTGATTGGATTTGAATGGCCAAAGCAGCCCTTCATTAAAATAAATAACAACATTTGTGAAATATATAACAATAAAAGTAAACCTATTCAGGTAACCCTCCGAGGGAGAGGTTTCGAAGGCTACAAAAAAAACATAGCAGCACAACTTGAATAGGCCCTAGCCGTAAATGAAACTAACTCAGGGATAGTTGTGTATCAGTTGTGTGTCAGGTAGGACCAAAAATTATCCTACCTGTCGGTGATCCTCATCACCAGAGACAGAAACCACACCAAGGTGGATCCTTTCACCACCAAAAGCCACTGACCATTACTGGGCCTGAGAAGCCTCTTTCCCACCAACCTGCCATGCTGGTGTCTAACAAAACACAGTCCCACAGCCGAACTTCTGGAAAAGAAACAATCATCAGTGATGACACACAAAATACCACTACCACTACTAAAAAAGGGGAGGATGGGTGGGAGATTGCTTACATAACTCCTCCCTTTCTTTTCCTGTTCCTCCGGCCAACAACCCCCCCCCCCCCCCCGACCTCGGCTCCTTAGCCAGCCCTCTACTCCCCCCATATTCCTGGAACGGCAAACCCCATCATGCTGGCCATCACAACAGCCCTCAGCATCGCTATTGTGCCATTCTTTCTTATGGCCGATTTACAAAGGCATTGAACCAGCATTCTCGATTCAGATGAATGGACAGCACTTAGTTCTGTTGTTTACCATTATTCGTGCACACGCTGTGCTCAATCCCATTTAGTCCTGGAAGCTACAAGTGGCTTCCAGGATCGCCTAAGCATGGCGCTTCCATGTCCCCCTGCAGGGGTCAAAATGTGATGCAGCAATCAAATGACAGGAAAGCCACCGAAGGTTGCCAAATGCTTTTCTGCCCGTTACCAGAAAAACATTTCAGTGAGATGCCACTCTGTTGGGTTAGATGCCCGTCTGAACCAGCCCTGTCACTCTTTTTACCCTGATGTACAAAACTGTATAAAACAAAATATCTACCCACTAAGAAAGTAAAAAGTCCACAGAGATGGCTAATTTCTACTTGCATTCAAATGCCATGTAAATTGTATGCAACTTGAATGTGGACTAATAAAAATTGATAGGAAGTTACTGGTCTTATAAATGATCTGATTTCAAATTGCATACAATTTACATAATATTCCAGAGTTAAAGTAGAACATTGTTGCACCCCATTGACCACCTCTGCTAATCACATTATGCTGAATGTTATATTTAATAATTACTATTGTGTATTTATATAGTGCTGACATATTCCACAGCACTTTACACAGTGTATTATGTCACTAACTGTCCCCAGAGGATCTCACAATGTAGTCCTTACTATTGTAATTGTCTTATGTCCCTGTTGTAGTCTCAGTCCTTGTACACAAATTAGGACAGATCGGGTGACAGTGCAGGGCCAAGTTTGCGCCCCCTATTGCTACGCAACTGCACACAGGCACATTCCTTTGCACAGAGCCATTGAAGGGCACTTGCAGAAAAATCTCAGGTGGGCTCTTTTGTTGCCTCAAAAATTAAATACCGTTTCTGTTGTACCTTTCAAGACTCAGAAGGGGTCCATTGTTATAATCCCTCACTCCAGTGTCCGTGTCCAGTGCCTGATTAATCCACCCGCAGTTTCAGCAGCAGGAGCGGGCATACATAGCCACGTCTACCAATGGTGCCATGCCATGCTGGGGTTGATAGGCAAACTGTCAGCAGCCCCAAGCACAGCCCACTGCCTGCATCATACGCTCATCACGTGATGACGTCAGTGGCAGTCTCAGTCTGATGTGACGTCTATAAGAAGAGCTAATCCTGCCCCACAAGGGTGGTGATTGTTGGAGACAGAGAGAATGGAGAGAGCGAGGATGCATCAGACTGGATACTACAGCCAGACCCAAAGAGTTGGTGGGTCAGAGTCAGACAGTGTGATTGCTCAGTGCTTTGCTGTGCCTGCTGTGTGCTGGCCCTCGGTAACTGAGATATGGTTTCTAGCTTTCTGCCTGCTGGCCAAGTTAGCATCCGGCAAGCAGGCAGCAAGAAGTTGGGAGTGGGGTCACTGTCTGGGGTGAGTCAAATTGAAGTGCACACTGGTGCTATGGAGAAGGCAACAGTCTCTTTTTAGTTGCAGGCAGATTTTTGATTGTAAAGAGGGCATGATGTGAAGCGCTCTGTGGAGAAGGCACCATTTTTTTGTGGTTGTGTAAAGTGGGCATGTGAATAGAGGCCTTCCAAGTGACCTGCCAGGCCTTTCTCCACATGCCTTCTTTGAAAATGGCACCTTCTCCAGAGTCAAAATGAGTGGGGTTTTTCAGTAGGCATTAACAGCAGTCACATATCATATGGGCAAAGTGAGGGTGACATTTCTCTGGTAGGGCCTAAGTGTCCCAGTCTAACTCTGGACACACTTACAACTGTGCAGGCACAAGTACGGCTCTGCTAGGTGGACCAATGAGAATCAACCTCAGAATCCTGAGCTTTTGCCAGCACTGCAGTGTTCACTGAAAGAGAGGAAGGAAGTAGTGGTGAGTGACAGCAGTCCAAGCAACCATTGCAGAGCAATAGGGAGCAATGGTGCCAGGAGCCTGGCATGTAGCGGTGGAGGTCGGGTAAGTCATGTAGACCTTAGTGGTTTAAGCAGCAGATGGCAGTCAACAGCAAGGAAGCAGTGCTGTGCTGCTGAGGGACAGCCTCACGGCATAAATCCTCACTTACCTTCCCCTGTCAAAGAGGAGCAATGATCAAGAGAATAGCCAGTATTTGCCTGAGTGAGTCTCTTCTCGTTTGGACATTGCTCAGGTGAAGCTGGCAATTTAATTTTCCAGTAAATACTGAGCAATGTCAGGTGATGAGAAGCTCGAAGCAGGTCACTTCGGCGCTCTTCCCCGCGCTGTGCCTGACTAGTGTTGGGCGAACAGTGTTCGCCACTGTTCGGGTTCTGCAGAACATCACCCTGGTGATGCGTCCTCTACGTGATGACGCATACGAGGGTACGTGTGACGCGTACCCTTGTATGCAGAGGACGTGAGGTCAGAGAAAGGGCGGAAGTACCACAAGGGTACTACCGCTGAACCGCCCGCTGCCCGGCCTCAACGCGTCCTACTCGGACTCCTCCTACTCACTCACACCACAGTGCCAGCCAGCCACTGATGGTACTATTGATCTTTACGCAAAATTTTTGTATGGGGAAGCGGGCAACCCCATAGGGCCCCCAAAAGCGGGATGTTCGGGGGAGTTCGGGGTTCGGGCCGAACATGCCGAACATCTGGCCCATGTTCGGCGAACGGACCCGAACCCGAACATCCAGGTGTTCGCCCAACACTATGCCTGACCTGGGCACTGCCATAGACTTAACCACTTCCCGACCGCCGTATATACAATTGGCGGCCGGGAAGTGGACGCCGCAAGGACCGCCGTATTGACAATTGGCGGCGGTCCTTGTATGGGCATGGGCGGAGCGATCGCGTCATCCGTGACGCGATCCTCCGCCTCCGCCTGGCGCCGCTCACCCGCCGCAACATCCCGCCGGCCATACGGAAGCGCCGGCGGGATGTTAACCCGACGATCGCCGCATACAAAGTGTATAATACACTTTGTAATGTTTACAAAGTGTATTATACAGGCTGCCTCCTGCCCCGGTGGTCCCAATGTCCGAGGGACCACCAGGGCAGGCTGCAGCCACCCTAGTCTGCACCAAGCACACTGATTTCCCCCCCCCCTGCCCCAGATCGCCCACAGCACCCATCAGACCCCCCCTGCCCACCCCCCAGACCCCTGTTTGCACCCAATCACCCCCCTAATCACCCATCAATCACTCCCTGTCACTATCTGTCAACGCTATTTTTTTTTTATCCCCCCCCTGCCCCCGCTCCCTCCTGATCACCCCCCCACCCCTCAGATTCTCCCCAGACCCCCCCCCCCCAGACCCCCCCCCATGTACTGTATGCATCTATCCCCCCTGATCACCTGTCAATCACCTGTCCATCACCTGTCAATCACCCGTCAATCACCCGTCAATCACCCCCTGTCACTGCCACCCATCAATAAGCCCCTAACCTGCCCCTTGTGGGCAATCTGATCACCCCCCCACACCAATAGATCGCCTGCAGATCCGACATCAGATCACCTCCCAAATCCATTGTTTACATCTATTCTCTCCTCTAAACACCCACTAATTACCCATCAATCACCCATCAATCACCCCCTATCACCACCTGTCACTTTTACCTATCAGATCAGACCCTAATCTGCCCCTTGCGGGCACCCAATCACCCGCCCACACGCTCAGATTGCCCTCTGACCCCCCCTTATCAATTCACCAGTGCATTAATTACATCTGTTCTTCCCTGTAATAACCCACTGATCACCTGTCAATCACCTGCCAATCACCTATCACCCATCAATCACCCCCTGTCACCCCCTGTCACTGCCACCCATCAATCAGCCCCTAACCTGCCCCTTGCGGGCAATCTGATCTCCCACCCACACCATTAGATCGCCCGCAAACCCGCCGTCAGATTACCTCCCAAATGTATTGTTTACATCTATTATCTTCTCTAAACACCCACTAATTACCCATCAATCACCCCCTATCACCAACCGTCACTGTTACCTATCAGATCAGACCCTAATCTGCCCCTTGCGGGCACCCAATCACCCGCCCACACGCTCAGATTGCCCTCAGACCCCCCCCTTATAAATTCGCCAGTGCATTAATTACATCTGGCCTTCCCTGTAATAACCCACTGATCACCTGTCAATCACCTGCCAGTCACCTATCACCCATCAATCACCCCCTGTCACTGCCACCCAACAATCAGCCCCTAACCTGCCCCTTGCGGGCAAACTGATCACCCACCCACACCAATAGATCGCCCGCAGATCCGACATCAGATCACCACCCAAGCGCAGTGTTTCCATCTATTCTCTCCTCTAAACACCCACTAATTACCCATCAATCACCCATCAATCACCACCTATCACCACCTGTCACTGTTACCCATCAGATCAGACCCTAATCTGCCCCTTGCGGGCACCCAATCGCCCGCTTACACGCTCAGATTGCCCTCAGACCCCCCCTTATCAATTCGCCAGTGAAATATTTACACCTGTTCTCCCCTGTAATAACCCACTGATTACCTGTCAATCACCTATCAATCACCCATCAATCACCCCCTGTCACTGCCACCCATCAATCACCCCCTGTCACTGCCGCCCATCAATCACCCGCTGTCACTGCCACCCATCAATCAGCCCCTAACCTGCCCCTTGCGGGCAATCTGATCACCCACCCACACCAATAGATCGCCCGCAGATCCGACGTCCGATCACCTCCCAAGTGCAGTGTTTACATATGTTCTCTACCCTAAACACCCACTAATTACCCATCAATCACCCCCTGTCACTGCTACCTATCAGATTAGACCCCTATCTGCCCCTAGGGCACTCAATCACCCGCCCACACCCTCAGAATGCCCTCAGACCCCAGTCCTGATCACCTCGCCAGTGCATTGCTTGCATCTATTCCCCCCTCTAATCACACCTTGAGACACCCATCAATCACCTCCTGTCACCCCCTAGCACACCTACCCATCAGATCAGGCCCCAATTTGCCCCGTGTGGGCTCCTGATCACTCGGCCAAACCCTCAGATCCCCCTCAGACCCCCTTCCGATCGCGTACGTTAAAAAGGGGCGCTGGGAAAAAAGGGCGCGGGGTTTTAAACGATAAGCATGGATAACGTTTAAAAATGTATTGTACTGTATTTCGTTTAAAATTAATGTTTTATAAAGTTATAAATCATTAAATAATGTGCATTAAAACGGCAATTGTAAAAACGTTAATCTTTCGTTTAAATAGTGAAACGTATAATAACGTTTAAAAAAAAAATTACTAAGTAACCCTCCTTGTACCTACCCCTAACCCCTAGACCCCCCTGTTGATGCCTAAACCTAAGACCCCCCCCCCTGTTGGTGCCTAACTAACCCTCCCTGTACCTACCCCTAACCCCTAGACCCCCCTGTTAGTGCCTAAACCTAAGACCCCCCTGTTGGTGCCTAAACCTAAGACCCCCCTGTTGGTGCCTAAACCTAAGACCCCCCTGTTGGTGCCTAAACCTAAGACCCCCTGTTGGTGCCTAAACCTAAGACCCCCCTGGTGGTGCCTAAACCTAAGACCCCCCTGTTGGTGCCTAAACCTAAGACCCCCCTGTTGGTGCCTAAACCTAAGACCCCCCTTTTGGTGCCTAAACCTAAGACCCCCCTGTTGGTGCCTAAACCTAAGACCCCCCTGTGATAAGCATTAATAAAGTTTCAAAAACATATTGTGCGTTTTTTTCGTTTAAAAATAATGTAAAAAAAAAAATTGTACTGTTTTTCGTTTAAAAATAATGTTTGAAAAAAATATTGTACTGTTTTTCGTTTAAAAATAATATTAAAAATGTATAAATCATTAAATAATGTTTAATCACAACCTGTCATGTCTAATACAACCTGTCATCTAAAAGGCCACCCTGCTTATGACCGGTTCCACAAAATTTGCCCCCTCATAGACCACCTGTCATCAAAATTTGCAGATGCTTATACCCCTGAACAGTCATTTTGAGACATTTGGTTTCCAGACTACTCACGGTTTTGGGCCTGTAAAATGCCAGGGCGGTATAGGAACCCCACAAGTGACCCCATTTTAGAAAAAAAGTTACCCCAAGGTATTCTGTTAGGTGTATGACGAGTTCATAGAAGATTTTATTTTTTGTCAAAAGTTAGCGGAAATTGATTTTTATTGGTTTTTTTTCACAAAGTGTCATTTTTCACTAACTTGTGACAAAAAATAAAATCTTCTATGAACTCGCCATACACCTAACGGAATACCTTGGGGTGTCTTCTTTCTAAAATGGGGTCACTTGTGGGGTTCCTATACTGCCCTTGCATTTTAGGGGCCCTAAACCGCGAGGAGTAGTCTAGAAAACAAATGCCTCAAAATGACCTGTGAATAGGACGTTGGGCCCCTTAGCGCACCTAGGCTGCAAAAAAGTGTCACACATGTGGTACCGCCGTACTCAGGAAAAGTAGTATAATGTGTTTTGGGGTGTATTTTTACACATACCCATGCTGGGTGGGAGAAATTTCTATGTAAATGGACAATTGTGTGTAAAAAAATCAAACAATTGTCATTTTCAGAGATATTTCTCCCACTTAGCATGGGTATGTGTAAAAATACACCCCAAAACGCATTATACTACTTCTCCTGAGTACGGCGGTACCACATGTGTGGCACTTTTTTTTTTACACCCTAAGTACGCTAAGGGGCCCAAAGTCCAATGAGTACCTTTAGGATTTCGCAGGTCATTTTGCGACATTTGGTTTCAAGACTACTCCTCACGGTTTAGGGCCCCTAAAATGCCAGGGCAGTATAGGAACCCCACAAATGACCCCATTCTAGAAAGAAGACACCCAAAGGTATTCCGTACGGAGTATGGTGAGTTCATAGAAGATTTTATTTTTTGTCACAAGTTAGCGGAAAATGACACTTTGTGAAAAAAAACAATTAAAATCAATTTCCGCTAACTTGTGACAAAAAAAATAAAAACTTCTATGAACTCACCATACTCCTAACGGAATACCTTGGGGTGTCTTCTTTCTAAAATGGGGTCATTAGTGGGGTTCCTATACTGCCCTGGCATTTTAGGGGCCCTAAACCGTGAGGAGTAGTCTTGAAACAAAAATGACCTGTGAAATCCTAAAGGTACTCATTGGACTTTGGGCCCCTTAGTGCAGTTAGGGTGCAAAAAAGTGCCACACATGTGGTATAGCCGTACTCGGGAGAAGTAGTATAATGTGTTTTGGGGTGTATTTTTACACATACCCATGCTGGGTGGGAGAAATACTTCTGTAAATGACAATCTTTTGATTTTTTTACACACAATTGTCCATTTACAGAGGTATTTCTCCCCCCCAGCATGGGTATGTGTAAAAATACACCCCAAAACACATTGTACTACTTCTCCCGAGTATGGCGATACCACATGTGTGGCACTTTTTTGCACCCTAACTGCGCTAAAGGGCCCAAAGTCCAATGAGTACCTTTAGGATTTCACAGGTCATTTTGAGAAATTTCGTTTCAAGACTACTCCTCACGGTTTAGGGCCCCTAAAATGCCAGGGCAGTATAGGAACCCCACAAATGACCCCATTTTAGAAAGAAGACACCCCAAGGTATTCCGTTAGTAGTATGGCGAGTTCATAGAAGATTTTATTTTTTGTCACAAGTTAGCGGAAATTGATTTTAATTGTGTTTTTTCACAAAGTGTCATTTTCCGCTAACTTTTGACAAAAAATAAAATCTTCTATGAACTCACCATGCTCCTAACGGAATACCTTGGGGTGTCTTCTTTCTAAAAAGGGGTCATTTGTGGGGTTCCTATACTGCCCTGGCATTTTAGGGGCCCTAAACCGCGAGGAGTAGTCTTGAAACGAAATTTCTCAAAATGACCTGTGAAATCCTAAAGGCACTCATTGGACTTTGGGCCCTTTAGCGCAGTTAGGGTGCAAAAAAGTGCCACACATGTGGTATCGCCGTACTCAGGAGAAGTAGTATAATGTGTTTTGGGGTGTATTTTTACACATACCCATGCTGAGTGGGAGAAAGATCTCTGTAAATGGACAATTGTGTGTAAAGAAAATTAACAAATTGTCATTTACAGAGATAATCCTCCCACCCAGCATGGGTATGTGTAAAAATACACCCCAAAACAAATTATACTACTTCTCCTGAGTACGGCAATACCACATGTGTGGCACTTTTTTGCAGCCTAACTGCGCTAAGGGGTCCAAAGTCCAATGAGCACCTTTAGGCTTTACAGGGGTGCTTACAATTTAGCACCCCCCAAAATGTCAGGACAGTAAACAAACCCCACAAATGACCCCATTTTGGAAAGTAGACCCTTCAAGGTATTCAGAGAGGGGCATGGTGAGTCCGTGGCAGATTTCATTTTTTTTTGTCGCAAGTTAGAAGAAATGGAAACTTTTTTTTTTTTTTCTCACAAAGTGTCATTTTCCGCTTACTTGTGACAAAAAATAATATCTTCTATGAACTCACTATGCCTCTCAGTGAATACTTTGGGATGTCTTCTTTCCAAAATGGGGTAATTTGGGGGGTATTTATACTATCCTGGAATTCTAGCCCCTCATGAAACATGACAGGGGGTCAGAAAAGTCATAGATGCTTGAAAATGAGAAAATTCACTTTTTGCACCATAGTTTGTAAACGCTATAACTTTTACCCAAACCAATAAATATACACTGAATGGTTTTTTTTTTATCAAAAACATGTTTGTCCACATTTTTCGTGCTGCATGTATACAGAAATTTTACTTTATTTGAAAAATGTCAGCACAGAAAGTTAAAAAAAATCATTTTTTTGCCAAAATTCATGTCTTTTTTGATGAATATAATAAAAAGTAAAAATCGCAGGAGCAATCAAATAGCACCAAAAGAAAGCTTTATTAGTGACAAGAAAAGGACCCAAAATTCATTTAGGTGGTAGGTTGTATGAGCGAGCAATAAACCGTGAAAGCTGCAGTGGTCTGAATGGAAAAAAAGTGGCCGGTCCTTAAGGGGTAGAAAGCCCTAGGTCCTCAAGTGGTTAATATTATTACATCCATGGCTGCGCAGCGGTAAAAACAGTGTAATTCGGATCCCAAATTACTTCTCCCTCTGAGTAGTTACGACTCCAAGCAGGAATAGTTTTGGTTTTTAACCAGAAGCAGAGTGAGCCGTCATTTGGCTCACCCTGCACCTAACTTACCTGGCGGCCAAAGCACACATCCGCTAAGACGTTTGCATGCTGCAAGCTTCATCGAACCTCAAATTTCATATGGTCCATTACGTCCAAAAAAATAAAAGTGTACTTTAAACACCCTACAAGTGGGAATGAACCCTAAAGGATGAGTGTATATATACATACAGGGCTGTGGAGTCGGTACAAAAATCATCCGACTCCTCAGTATATGAAGCCATTGACTCCAGGTACCCAAAATTGCTCCCACTCCAAATCCTCAGTCTAATTTTTACAAGGGCTATGGATTTGGTTCAAAAATCATCCGACTCCTCTGGTTATTGAAACCACCGACTCCATGTACCCAACCCATCGACTCCGACACCACAGCCCTGTATACACATCTAGTAAATATGCCTCAGATTTCTCGCCGAACACTAATTCAATTATATTCCATTACTAGCTTTGTTCCTTGAGAAGCCGCATGCTGTTTGTTGCTTGCAAATGCTTCTCTTGGCAGGATGTATACTGTGTGCACCATACACCAGCTGCAATATCTTTTCATCCATATGTGAAACTTTACTCTTGTGATTTGTAACATATCTCCCACATTTTTCAAAGCATTAAAGCAAAAATACAAAATACAAAAAGCATAATTTAATGATAACAAGCATTCAAAATAAGTTGTCCTTATATAACTTAACTTTGATATTGCTTTTCACAATATATTTTAGTATGCTTTCGAGAGGGGGGCTGAAAGTGTATTGTGTACAATAAAAAGATGCAGCACGTAACAGTAATTCATGACAAAAGTTGTAATCTTTTTATCGCCTTAGCAGTTACATATGGTTTCAACATCCAGCAAGTATTAAAGGGATACTTAAAGTCGACCCAAATTAAAAATACAAGATTTCAGAAATAAAATCTATTTTCTAAATTATAATAATAAATAGCAGCTTTTTTTCAGCTGCATGATGACAAATACAAAATATTTTACATTTATTGGAGGAACCCCTCCCTTCCTTTCATATTGCCGGGACAGAATCCGGCAAACTGGTGGAGTAGGTGGTGTCTGGCAAAGGAGGAATTGCTAATGGCTGCCACCTGTATAACCCTAGTTATGAAAAGAGAAGGGTGAAAAGCATGCACTGAAATGCTCATAGGTTTGAAGGAGTGTTTATTTATCTCTGTATGTGTCAGAGTAGTGCAACTAAATATTTTGAATTAAAAAAAAAATGTTTGGTTTGGGTCCGCTTTAAGCCTGGAAAAAAAAACATTTTAAAGGTAACCCGAGATGAGAGTGCTATGGAGGCTGCCATATATACAGTATTTCCTTGTAAACAATGCCATTTGCCTGGTAGCCCAGTAGGTAATGTCTAAGTCAAAACCTTTTAACAAGCATATGGCTAATTCAGTAAAACTTGAAGCAGCTGAGTCAGATTATCTGATCTGCTCTGCATGCTTGATCAGGATATATGGCTAAAAGTATTAGAGACAATGGATCAGAAGGACTGCCAGGCAACTCGCATTGTTTTAAAGGAAATAAATATGGCAGCCTTCATATCCCTCTCACTTCAGGCTCCCTTTAACTTACCTTGGCTTTCTTGCAGCCCCCTGCCGTCATTGTGTGCCCGTGCCGTCCTTCTGGGACTCTCCAGTCAGCAGCAGCATCCTCCGCAAAGCTGGCTGGTCATGGGCAGTCACAGGTTACTGAGCCGCACACACCCTGATCACGCTTCTGTTTTCCAGGAGCATTATGTGCATGCACAATAGTGATTTCCCCATACTGCGCATGCTCAGAATGCTGACATGCTACTGCGCATGCGCAGAATGCTGACATGCATGGGGGTGGGACAAGGAGGTGCACAGCTGCCAAGCTTTGAGGGGATCACCAAAGCTGACTGGAGGGTCCTGGAAGGACGGTGTTGACACAGGATGACTGCAGGGGGATGCAAAAAGCCTCATGTAAGTTAAAATGCTTTTCTTTCCCCCCAGCCTTTAGATTTCCTTTAAAGCAAACCTGTTTGTTAAATGGAGGCAAAAGCTTCATACGTTCCTTAGTAGGGGGAAGCCTCGGAAACCTCCAGAGGCTTCCCACATCCTCCTGCAGATCACCACTTCTCTCTGGGACTCTTTGTAGGCTCACGGCCATGCTTATGTACATGAATGAGCACAGCTGCACTGTGTGTACACAGGATGACCGATGCCTGCACACAGGGCCAGTTTAAGGGGCTCTGGGGCCCTGGGACAAACTAAAGCGGGAAAAGCTGAGGCCAATTGTCTCCACGCTACTGCCCATGTTATCTGTGTATGCACAGTGCAGGTGTGCTACATTCATCACAAGGCCGTGTCAATGAAATTCCGGGGGGTCCCAATGCCGGACTGGCAAGGTGAGGAATCCTCTGGATTAGTAAGTGGTTTCCCTCTACTGAGGTAACTACAGGTACACATGCTAGATGACACTTGGATGTAGCGCCCGTAAGGACCATCTCAACCAAGAATGTAGTATGTGTTGGCAAGTCACATCTTTAGACACAACACCATCCAATGGACCCTGAATGCATTGCTCTCACCCCTCACCTCGCCCACAAGAAGTTGCTGTCATGCATGCGCTTTAAGTCTGATGGGAGAAAAGTGCTTTACAAATATTATTGTATTGTATTGTACCTCTTCCCTGACCTATTGCAGCAGATGTGCCACTAGCCTCAAGGCTAGTGATCAAACAACAAACAAACAAACACAGAACATTTATATTGCACTTTTCTCCTTGCGGACTCAAAGCGCCAGAGCTGCAACCACTAGGACGCGCTCTATAGGCAGTAGCAGTGTTAGGGAGACTTGCCTAAGGTCTCCTACTGAATAGGTGCTGGCTTACTAAACAGGCAGAGCCAAGATTCGAACCCTGGTCTTCTGTGTCAGAGGCAGAGACCCAGAACCATTACACCATCCAGCTACCATCTGTACATCTGTACAGTACTTGTCACTGTGGGCAGCAGTGACTAGGATGTATGTAGGTGTATGATACGTAAAGTGTACATGAAGTGATTTGACATGATCAGATAAACGTGTACATATAGTTGTATACCTACTAAGATATTGGCCTCAATTCACTAAGCTTTATCAAACACTTTATCAAACGTTTGATAATTTACCTCATGGGTAAAATCTAATTTTGAATTCACTAAGGTGTTATATATTTATAAACTGTTTTTTATTGATAAAACATTCAATAAACCTATAACACCTTAGTGAATTCAAAATTAGATTTTACCCATGAGGTAAATTATCAAACGTTTGATAAAGTGTTTGATAAAGCTTAGTGAATTGAGGCCACTGTCTGAAGTCTCTTTCTATTTTTCAGTACAGAAAGAGTTGTTATCTGTTTAAATTAGATCATCAAACAGCTTGTTTAATTCAGTCAGTTTCCTGAAAAGTAAATAGAAGCCAAAACAGCCAAGGCACAGTAAGATAAGGCTTCTGATAGGGTTTTAGATCTGGAAAATTAAAAAGGGGTCATAACTTCTATTTATTCTTTTTCAATCAGAAAAGAAGATTTGTTGGCTGCCGTTTAGATAGAAGAAGTCTAAAATAAACTGGGAAAAAGATGGGAGGCGCCCGTGGACTTATGATTGTAAGTTTAAATAATAGTTGGAATAAGGTATTGCTTTTCCTACCTTATGACAGTAGGACTCATACGCACAGTGGTGGTTGGAGTTTTTCAAGCTTTTTATTCGGGCACAAGTGACAACGCGTTTCGCGGCCGAGCCGCTTCCTCAGGTCTATAGATGTGCCTTTAGATACAATATGGCCACAGTCAGAACAAACATACAGCTAAAACATTGTACAATAATATTCCAGTCAATAGTTGGTATTAAAAAACATCATAATACAATAATACGATATAATACACACTACGGTTATCGAGGGGCATGGACTAAAGTTATAATATATATTTTCTATACTGTATGGATTTTAAGGTTTACCCAGGCATGCCTTAGGGACCCAACTGGGGTATGCATATGCGGGCGCGTGGATACGTCTATGTGCTCGCATACCACTGGGGGGACACATGCCATGATTTTAATTTATGTATATTTTTCTTCCCATAAGGACATATGCTTTGCTTTTATACATTATTGTTGTATTATGAAGTTTTGTATTATGATGTTTTTTAATACCAACTATTGACTGGAATATTATTGTACAATGTTTTAGCTGTATGTTTGTTCTGACTGTGGCCATATTGTATCTTAAGGCACATCTATAGACCTGAGGAAGCGGCTCGGCCGCGAAACGCGTTGTCACTTGTGACCGAATAAAAAGCTTGAAAAACTCCAACCACCACTGTGCGTATGAGTCCTACTGTCATAAGGTAGGAAAAGCAATACCTTATTCCAACTATTATTTAAACTTACAATCATAAGTCCACGGGCGCCTCCCATCTTTTTCCCAGTTTATCCTACCCCTGTCTAGGGGAGTGCACACTTGGAAGGCTTTTCCAGTGGCACATTTTTTCTGTGGAGCTGCGACCAAATACACTGATAGAAGCAAGGCCGAGTGAGGACGGTACTTCCTCACATGCGATCAAAAGTGGTTGCATATATATAGCAACCCAAACTTTGTGAGTATATTTCCTCCCACGTGCACATATATTCTGGTGTCCCTTTGGTAATACACCAGATCGGGCTCCCGGTCTCTCTGTGTCTTTTTTTGTCTCTCACAAAGAACCCAAGTCTAAAATAAAGCCTTTAACCACTTAAGCCCAACTGGACGAGATTTCTCGTCCAGTTGGGCTGCGCGCACTCCCGCGGGTCACGCGCGCTCCCGCGGGCCCCCCCGTGCGCGCCCCCGCTGCTTGCCGCTAGCCCACCGATCAGTGAAAGGGATTATAAATCCCTTTCGCTGATCGGACCCCCCCGGAGAAAAGCCGACAGCGTCTCTTCAGACGCTGCGGCTTTTCTGAGCTCTGGTCTCCTTTCTTCTGCCTGGGAGCGAGATCGATCGCTCCCAGGACTTTTTGATTCTGGCCATCTTGTGGCCAAATAGCAAATTGCACCTAAAATAAAAAGTTTTACAAGTAAACATATAAATATATTAAAAAAAACCCCTGTTTACCTCCCACACCAAAAAATACCCACATACAAGTTTAAATAAAAAATAAAATAAAATTACAATAATAAAAAAAAAACAAAAAACAAATAGTTACCTAAGGGTCTGAACTTTTTAAATATGCATGTCAAAGGAGTATATCAATATGATTTAATAAATTATGGGCTTCTAAACAGTGATGGACGCAAAACGGAAAAAATGCACCTTTATTTCCAAATAAAATATTGTCGCCATACATTGTGATAGGGATATAATTTTAACGGTGAAATACCCGGGGCATATGGGCAAATACAATACGTGAGTTTTAATTATGGAGGCATGTATTATTTTAAAACTATAATGGCTGAAAACTGAGAAATAATGAATTTTTTCCATTTTTTTCTTATTCTTCCTGTTAAAATGCATTTACAGTAAAGTGGCTCTTAGCAAAATATACCACCCACAGAAAGCCTAATTGGTGGCGGAAAAAAACAAGATATAGATCAATTAATTGTGATGAGTAGTGATAAAGTTATTGGCAAATGAATGGGGGGTGAAAGTTGCTCGGATGTAAAAAAATTTCAACCCTTCGGGCTTAAGTGGTTAAACTGAACATAAAAATATGTTCTGTGTTTAATTTACAGTAGTAATAAAACACATACAATAAACCTTCTAATAAGTTTATTTTCACTTCAGGTCCTAGTTAAAGGGTTACTATGGTAAAAATTGTAAAATTTATAATGTGTGCAAACCTAGACAAATAAGAAGTACTTTATTCTAGAGTAAAATAAGCCATAAATTACTTTTCTCCTATGTTGCTGTCACTTACAGTAGGTAGTAGAAATCTGACAGAAGTGACAGGTTTTGGGCTAGTCCATCTCTTCATAGGGGATTCTCAGCAAGGCTTTAATTCTTTATAAAGATATTCCCTAAAAAGGATTTATACAAAGATGCTGACCAGCCTCCCTGCTCACTACACAGTTTTTTGGCAGTTGGACAGAGCAACTGCCATTCACTAAGTGCTTCTGAAAATAAATAAATAACTGAGAATACCCCTATGAAGAGATAAACTAGTCCAAAACCCGTTGCTTCTGTCAGATTTCTACTACCTGTAAGTGACAGCAACATAGGAGAAAAGTAATTTTTGCCTAATTTTACTCTGGAAAAAACATCCTTCTTATATGTTTATGTTTGCACGTATTTTAAATTGTACAATTTTTCGCCTTAGTGCCCCTTGAAGGCAGTAGCCTTTGAAATGCTGGCATTACTTTAGTCACCTATCACTATAGGATTGATACACAAAATAGCAGTAATACTGCCGGGCACTGACTGTGCATGGCAATATTACCTTTACTACTGTCAACAAGTATCAAGAGTTATGCTATTAGCCTGACCTGTGGTACTAGAGTATTGTGACTGTTGCTACGGTAACACGTATTACAAACTGGAACACTCATTAGTAATGCTTGTTACCGTAGCAACAGTTCCGCGGGTCACGCTAATAGCGTAACTCATGGTACTTGCTGGCAGTAGTAAGGGTAACATTGATGCTGAAAATGAATTATATAGATATCATATAGACATCCTAAAAAATGTATGTCACTTTTTTATCACATTTTTATCACCTAAACTACTTAAATGCTGGTGATCACACAATGGGCCTGATGCACTAAATTCCATAAAAGTTGCTGTGTCCAGGGGGGTGCGACCATGTGTTAGGATAGCAACACAACACCATGGAAACGTCTGTGGCACTAATGGGTTAACAGCCGGTACTCTGCCTGCACTAGTAACTTTACCAGAGTTTAGGGCATCAGGACCATCCTATATAATAAAACCCTAATGTCCCTGCGTCCATCCCTGTGTCAGTGCTTTTTTGCACTGCGCATGTGCAGGGACAGACGCAGAGACATTGCGGAGAGCCAGAGGAGGATGGGGCCAGAAGGGGCGGGCGTGCGTGGGCGGGTGTGCGCATGCATCGGGCGTGTGTGGTGTGTGCGTGCACAATGGGCGTGCAGCGGGCGCGCGCATGAGCGCTGCAGTATTAGTGACAGACCTAGCCGTTTTTAAATGGGCTTAGTCACTAGTTGTGTAATAAAGAACTAGAAATATGGAGAAATTCAGCTTTTACTTAATCAAGCCAACTTATTTAAGTACTTTTTTTGCTTACTAGGGGGTTGATTCATTAACATTTCAAGAAATGGCAATATGATGTGCAATAATTAGCTTACAGTACCACTTCTTAAAGAGGAACTGTAACGACAAAACGGCCCCTGGGGGGTACTCACCTCGGGTGGGGGAAGCCTCAGGATCCTAATGAGGCTTCCCACGCCGTCCTGCGTCCCTTGGGGGTCTCGCTGTAGCCCTCCGTACAGCCGTGACGCAATATTTACCTTCCTGGCTCCTGCGCAGGCGCTCTGATGGCTGTCGGCGCCGAAGTAGGCGGAAATACCCGATCGCCGTCGGGTCTGCTCTACTGCGCAGGCGCAAGTTTCCGGCGCCTGCGCAGTAGAGCGGACCCGACGGAGATCGGGTATTTCCGTCTATTTCCGTGCCGAAAGTCGCCACAGCACCCCCGCTGGAGCCAGCAAAGGTAAATATTGAAGCTACAGTCGGCTCTGTCGCCGGCTGTTCGGAGGGCTGCAGCGAGACCCCCGTGGGACAGAGGACGGCGTGGGAAGCCTCATTAGGATCCGGAGGCTTCCCCCACCCGAGGTGAGTACCCCCCAGGGGAGGTTTTTGTTGTTACAGAGTCTCTTTAAGGAAGGCATCATTTATGAACATAACATGACATTTATCTCCCATGCAAGTAGCTGGATTATAACCCCCTCATTGTTTGCTGTCTGATGAGACCTTTGAGGAGCATAGGCTAAACTGGTGCACAGAAGGAGCTCTCCAAGGTGCTGAACTAACTTGCAGTGATGTTGGGACTACATTTTCCAACAGAAGGGTCAGACAGTGTTAAAGTCCTTACCTTCCACTGGGGCTCTGCCTATGCATAAGAAGGGATACGTCTGTGAAAGAAAGAAAAAGAATAAGAACTAGGGTTTGTGATGTAGAGAGGCACAATAGAGTGTATGCAATAAACTGCAATAAGGGCCTGTTTCCACTAAACGTGGATTCTGGATGACTCCAACTGACTCCAATGAATGCCTATGGGAAATCTACATCAGAAAAATCACGTTTAGTGGAAATAGAACCATAGGCATTCATTGGAGTCAGTTTTTCTGCATCCAGAATCCGCATGTAGTGGAAACAGGCCCTAAGCAGAATTACATGTGTAAAGTCCTGAAGTGAGAGGTAAATGGATTCTGCTATATTAATTTCCTCTTTCCTTTTTAGCAATACCAATTGCCTGGCTGTCCTGCTTATCTTCTGCCTCTAATCTTTTTAGCCATATATCCGGAACATGCAGATCAGATGTTTCTGACAATAGATCTGACAGGATTAGCTGCATGCTTGTTTCAGGTGTGTGATTCAGACACTACTGACGCCAGAGATCAGCAGGACTGCCAGGCAACTGGT
Source organism: Hyperolius riggenbachi (assembly GCF_040937935.1). NCBI lineage: Eukaryota > Metazoa > Chordata > Amphibia > Anura > Hyperoliidae > Hyperolius > Hyperolius riggenbachi. Next base: position 64,690,065 of record NC_090656.1, on the reverse strand, counting down.
ACTGTTTAAAAGCAAACAAATATGGCAGTCCCCATATACCGGACCTCTTGCTTTAGGTTCAATTTGCAGTGCTTGCCATGATAAATACTAATTGATTTAATGTTTTCTTTATAGTGGTTTAAACTATACACTGTACATAGTTAAGAATTTTTTATTTTTTTAATTTAAAAAAGTTTCATATACAGTTCATTTAAAAATTTGAATAAAAAATAAATAATTAAAGAAATAATGCAAATACATCAATAAGCCAAAGCTTAGTTTAAAATGTATAAAGATTACGTACTGCTGTTAAAAATAGAAAACTGACAGAAAAAGGCAGGAGGTAAATATAAAACAGAATATGAACAGCTTAGAAGTCTAACATTGGCTTATTAAAAGGACTGCAGGCTGTATAAGGAAAGATCTCGCCTATAGAATAGAAGAATGGATAGTTGAAAAAAAGCACTGCCTAAGCCGCGTTAGACGGTTTGCACATGCTCAGTACGTTTTTTTCTTTCTTCATTTTATGAGCGGAGAGGAGGCGGGGAGAGGCCACTTCGTAGCCAGGCACATGGCTACTTATTATTCACTGCACTTGCAGTGTTTACATCCTGGAGCGGCCGCTGATTGGCTGGCGGGACCACGTGATGTGGAGAGCTCCGCTCACGTGGTCTCCGCAGCGCATCCGACAGAGCAGGCGCACCAAGAGCTGCTTGTAACGCGGCTCTTGGTAGCGTCCTGCTCCAACACCACCAGGCGTTGCATTAGGAGCACGTTATGTGCCCTATAACGTCCCCTAAACGCAACGTCCTGGTGTGTAAGTAGCCTTAGAGTCCATACACACTTCACATTTTTATCTGCAGATGACTGGCCAAATTTTACCACCTCCATGCAGTATGAGAGCATACCTACACAATCTATTCTTAAACTGAGTAGACACATCAGATAAAAATCTTTGCAAACTGAGGAATTAATCTGTTACAAAGGTTTGTCAGTGAGGTTAGAAAGACTCATGTTTTGCTGGACACATGCTGAAGAGCAGCTCCTGCAAAAGACCGCTAAAATACTTTCATAATCTAATCACTTCCTTCTTTCTCACGCATATGTGTGCACACAAACGTTTACAAATAACTGGAGATCTCATCCACACCTTGTTTTAACATCTGCAGGTCAAAGATACATATCTTTCATCTGCAAAAAAAAAGGTCACAAAAGACCTCAAAATATACAACGTTTACCTGCAGATTATCTTTGATTTTTCATTTTTCAAAGACTTTTATCTTGTGTGTATCCAGCTTTAGTATTCAAGATCTGTTGGCCCTCATACTACTTGGCCGTGGTATCCCAGTTATTTGCAGATTATAACTGGATGTGTGTACAGAGCCTAAAGGGTCAATGTGTATCTAACTAGTAGTAAGGCTAAATAAACAGCAGCTTAACTACCCCAGCAGTGTTGCCTGCTGTCACAAACAGGACATAACTAAGCTCCAGAAAGTCCTCACCTACAATCTCTCTGACCTCAGCACTGATGTAGATTTCAGAAAATGACATAGCTAGGAATGTGACAGGGGACATGTCTGGCATGGTAAGTATATGGTAAAGGTAGACTGAAATGTGACACTATGTAAAGGCGCCATAGCTCGGACAGGAGGGGGTAAGGCTTGTGTTCCAAACCCAACCAATGAGTTTAATCAGATGCTAGAACTCACCCTGCCCTAGGCACTCTTATTCAAAGACACTGCATTATGGAAGTCTTATAAGTCGCTAAATAATTGCCTAGAAGTAGCTATCAATCTATCACGTTGCACCACTCTGTCTCAACTAGATTTCCCAAGACGTGAATGGATGCTCCACTGGCTTTGTTCTGCTCAATGCCCTACAAAGCTTGACAACAACTGAACTCCTGATACCCTCTTGTTTAAAACTTCCATCATCGCTTTATCATGCTTTGATTAACTTATCCAAATTGCTGAGAAGTTACATGATGATGTTTGCAATCATTGATAGATTCATTCTGCCCGATATATATAATCCTGTGTATGGTATAACCTCCCTTGTGTAGACTGGAGTTCAACTCCAGTCCTCAAGGTCCATATCCTTACCAGTATTTTGGGATGGAAACAGACTCAACCGTACCTTAAAGAGACACTGAAGCGAAAAAAAAAAATATGATATGATTTGTATGTGTAGTACAGCTAAGAAATAAAACATTAGGGGCAGAGACATAAATCTAATATTGTTTCCAGAACAGGAAGAGTTAAAGGGAACCAGAGATGAACGATTCACACAAAGTAAACATATCAGTCGATAGCTTGTAAAGAATAAATGCTCTACCTGATCATTTCGCCACTCTGGTGTGCCTTTTTGAGTGTTTTTTATCCATTATTGCTCCAGGAAAAATCCAATATGGCTCATATCCCTTCTGCTTCCAGGTTATGAGCTGTTCTGGATGTGCTGTCTAAGCTCTATGAAACTATTGTCAAGCAGGGCTGCTGCTGCAGGCTTTCATCTGTGTGCTTTTAACTTTATTATTCTGGTATGCTGTGTGGCTGCCTGTAGGAAGTGTCTCTCATAGAAATGAAACTGCATACACTAGATAACAATGATGACTGGCTGCACAGTGCACACAGATCACACAGCCACACTTGTCTGTTTCAGAGCGTCTTTCTGCAGGAGCAGCCCCTCTGATGTCATCAGCTCTGAGTATGCAAAGCAGGAAAGCTGAGCCAGGAGGGGGCAGGCTTGGGCTTGAAAAGACTCCACAGAAGACTGACTCGGTTATAATGATTCCAGGTCAAACCTAGACTGAATGCTCAGTCAGGGATTCTTATCACAGCTGATAACAGACAGATTAAGCAGAGAAGCATGAAACTAAAAGCAGGTTAGGTGTTTGCTGTCATGTTCCCACTGATAAATGTAATAAAATACATGAGGGTGCTTCATATCTGGTTCTCTTTAAGAAACTCCAGTTGTTATCAATGCAAAAGAGCCATTGAGCTCAACAACTTTCAAAGTCACAGAGAGCTCTGTCTTCTGAAGCTTATTATCTCAGCTGTCAGTTACTGTATTTTTTTCTCTCCAGAAGACAATTCAATAGTTCTCTGGCCTGCTCTGTAAAATAATTTAGAGTGCTGAGTAGTGTGTAAACTGCAAATATTAGACAATGATGTAATGCTATAAAAAACACTATATAACTGAAAATAAAAATATGAGAATATTTTCTTTGCTACTAATGCTCTAGTAATTATCTCTACTACACATTTAAACACACTGTTTCACTTACCTGGGGCAGCGTCCTGTCCCGCGCCGGTCCTCCACGAGCCTCCATTCTCCCGCCGCCGCTCCGTTCCATTTCTCTACTTGTAAGTCGAGGTCAGCACAGCCCTGCCACGTGTATCTTTTCTTTGTGTTACCCGCTGCCATAGTGCTATTGCAGACTGAAACGAGAAAAAAGGATATGTGTGGCCAGAGCCACGGAGGCGTAGCGGCCCAACGGCGAGGCCAAAAGTAGCTGGCGGCGGGAGAACGGAGGCTCATGGAGGACCGGCGTGGGACAGGACTGCTGCTGTGGGCTTGCAGAAGCCCCAGGTAAGTCAAACAGTGTGTTTAGAACGTATCTACAGTTCCGCTTTAAGTGTCTCTTTAAATCATTCATTTTTATCTGTTAGAGCTATGTTAAAAATCTATGAGGATCCATCCCTCGAGGACCGAAGTTGGACACCTCTCAGCTAGGCTCTTTGTTGCTGGTCTAAGTGGATTACTTGTACATAAATATTTGAATTTATGTGTTTATTTTACTTCATAGGAACTGAAGAGAAAGCTGCTAAATAAGGCTGGGTTCACACTAGACCATAGTCACAAGGTGGACAGTCACAGCAGATCCAATGTACAATCTGTTATGACCATTTCAATGTTCTTGTGCTGTCAGTTATGGACAGCAAATAAAAACTTCTAGGTTCAAGGGCAACTCTCACTGGGAACACAGGCAGTGCCCAGCACCTCGGTTGCAGCTGTAGTAGATGGGATGCCTTCTCTGGACACAAAGGCAGCAGCTTGTCCCTGGCCATGAGCACCAGTATGAGTCACAGGATACAGAGAGGAGGGTTAGGAACAAGCTAATCAGGCCCGGATTTACATCACAGGAGCCTGTAGGCACAGATGTCCTGGCACCTTAGACATTGATCTCCATGAACCTACAAACCCCTGCCTAACTGCACCGCAAGTGTGCTGGCTGTCCCAGCTGTCACTCCTCCCTTACTTCCCTTATCCGCCTTAGTAGCTGTCACTCCTCCCTTACTTCCCTTATCCGCCTTAGTATTAGGTAGCCAGAAATACCCTCAATATTAAGTAGCTATAGGTGCCCCCAAGTATTAGGTACCTAGAAATACCCTTAATATTAAGTTGCTAGAGGTGACCCTGATTGAATGGAGATTTCGTCAGTGGAATGCCAAGAACAGAGTGAGTAACCTCTCATTTACACTCTCATCAGGACTCTGCATAGGGAAGAAGTAGGGGAGTGAGCAGCCTTTCTATCATCAGGCACCTGTAGGCACGTGCCTTATGGAAAATCCGGCCCTGAAGCTAATACAACAACACCTTGAGTAGCTAAATTAGTGTGACACAGGGATGTAACTAGAAGTAAGGGCTGGTTCACAGAGACGTTTAAAGCTGGACGCAGCTCTCATTAAAGCGAGGTCTATTCAAGTGAATGGGCAGTGCCTGTACTGTTTTTTGTACAAACGCTGCGTTCGATGCTGATTTTTCCCGTTGTTTCAGCCGAAACTGGAAGCAACATGCTGCTTCCAGGATCACTTACCACCGTGTCTCTGTGTCCCCCAGTAGGGGTGCGAAATACTGAACTCTACCGGAAGCTGTTTGTTGACTGGATCTGGATCTGAGGACATGTCCCTTTTATGCTAGGTACACCACATGAGATTTTCTGGCAGATTTACTGTCAGATCAATTATTTCCAACACGTCCGATTATTCCGATAATTTTCCGGTCGATTTCTGATAGAAGTGAACGGAAAACAGAAATGTATCGGAAAATGATCGGAAATCAGATTGGACATGTTGGGAATAATGACTGTCTAAAAAATATTGCATTGTTAATTGAAATAGAAATGTTATTGCTATTGCTACATATTATTACTGCCTCTGTGTACAAATTGTTCATGTTTAATGGTGCGTGAGTAATATGAGCAGCTAGTTAGCGTGAAAATTAAAAATATTTCTCTTCTATTATTTTTGCATATGCTTCATCTGTTAGAACAAAAATTAAAAAAACAGAAAATGACTAGTGAAAAGGCTTAAAGCGGACCCAAATCAAACATTTTTTTAATTCAAAATATTTAGCTGTACTACTCTCTGACACATACAAAGATAAATAAACACTCCTTCAAGCCTATGAGCATTTCAATGCATGGTTTTCACCCTTCTCTTTTCATAACTAGGGTTCTACAGGTGGCAGCCATTACTTCTGAGCTTAGTAGGAGGTTTTAGATCATGGGTGTGTTTGTCATTAGCTATCCTCCCTCACAGGGGCGTCGTCTATGTGAAATCTCACACAAGCTGAGATCACCTCCCCTGTGACATCATCAGTAGCGGCCTGTGTTTTGTTTTTGTTTTTTATCACCTCCACCAGTTTGCCGGAAAAATCCCGGCAATTTGAAAGGAAGGGAGGGGTTCCTCCAATAAATGTAAAATATTTTATATTTGTTGTCAGCATGCAGCTGAAAAAAAGCTGCTATTTATCATTATAATTTAGAAAATAGATTTTATTTCTGAAATCTTGTATTTTTAATTTGGGTCCACTTTAAGGAGGAGTCACACTTATGTTTTCGCGAGCTGCAAGCAATTCCTCGCAAGCGTTATTCTGCACTATATGTGCCTATGTCTGCAATTGAATGCAGGTGTTTTTTTCTTAACAGTAGCCAGTGGATTTTAATTAGGAATTGTGCATTGTGCAGGTTCTGTTTTCTTTCTAAAGAGAGTCTGAAGCCAAATAAATTAGCTCTTTTTATTGCCCACTTATGTTAAGCGTTAAGATCAAAGCTGATTCACCGCAACACCGCGGCAGAACAAGGTATTTATTCCTCCAAAATCCTGGAACAAGATTCCACATGGATTTTGCTGCCCGGGGGAGGCAGAACCTTGCGCTGTAGCTCTGCCTCCAGTCCAGTCAATGCACAAACACTGAATAAGCAGACATATTCATGCAAAAAATATGCATAGTATAAACACAAGTGTGTTAATGAGAGGGAGGGCAGGTCATCGACCTGGTAAGTAACTCTCAATAATTGGAAAGAAAAAGGGGCACCTCCCTAAATACAATAGTATATTAGATATGAAAAAACTAGTGCAAGAGGCCAGAAGTACATACAAAAACTACTTTATTGAAGCCAATGTGAAAACCAGTGCTGGGCCGAAATTACGCATGAGCGTAATTACGCATCGTAATTCAATGTAAATTTACGCGTAAGCGTTACGCGTAACTTACGGTGTTACGCGTAATTATTTACGCGTAAGACCGTAAGTAGTATCGTAATTACACTGTCTACCGTAATTGATAGGCATGCGTAATTTTACGAACACTTACGCGTAATTTTACGCGTAATTACTAATGTAAAATCTCCCATTTTCTAAGAGTAGCCAATCAGTCAACATCCTAAGCAACCAATAGTATCTTATCCCGCCCTTCAGTATATGCGTACGTTTTGACGCATACGAATGATATGTACGCAATAACTGTCACATTGACGGCTATTGCGTACATATCGTCCGCATGCGTCAAAAAATACGCATTAATGGGTATTACGGCACTACGCGTAACATCGTAGTGTAAGCGCCTTCATTACGGTATCCTTACGCGTAATTGCGTAAGTTTACGCGTAATTACGGTGATGTACCGTAGATAATTTCCTATGCCGTAACCGTAATTGCGTAATGCGTAATAGCGTAAAATTACGCGTAATGATCCGTAAGCGTAGATTTTTCCATTACGAGCAGCACTGGTGAAAACAATAAAAACAATTAAAACCAAGGCAATACCATGCCCAGCCCAAAATCCCTAATATGATACAGTAATTGCCATAAGCCCATCTATAATGCTAATATGTTGCACAATTCAATAAACGCGACTAATAAGTATGGATTGCGTAGATCTACTGAGGAGAAGTGGCGTATGAGATGACAGCATCCAAATTGAGTAATAAAGTAGTCAGAAACTAATGCTGCATCATCACAACTCCTCAGCAGTAACGCTGTCTAGCTAAAATATGCAACAGTTCAAAATGAAAAAAAGCTCCTGGACTATGCATCCATATAAAGTGCAAAAATATATATATATATATATGTCTACAATAGTAACAATGACAATAAGACCTCGTTGAGGAAAAAAAGGTTTGATACAAACAAGGTAAAACCATCTCAATCTGTATAAAGATAGAAGTGTGTATAGGTGTAAACAGGCGTAGTGAAAATCAGCCACAATGAACAAGTGAAGAGATATATTGAAGAGGAACAGCATAGAATAGGAGAGAAGTAGTCGGGCTTACCTAATAATGAGTGTATCGGGGGCTGGGGATGGTTGCTAGGGCGCTCCTGCGCCCGTCCGACTAGTTCCGCCGAAGCTGCTGGGGGACAGTGATTAGTGTGCATTGGCGCTATTTAAGATGTCCAAGGACGCGGCCGCGTCATTGGCTTGACCTCGCGTGCCGTCTGATGTCGGCACGCCGGGGTCAGCCATGCGTATACGTAATTACGTACGTGTATGTAAATATTCGCCATCAAGTGGTGAAAATAGAAAAGACACGTAAGAGGAATAAAAGACATGCGTGCCGCCATCTAGTGGGCAAAAAGTATATGAAAATTATAATAAAAGAATAAAAGAGAAATTGTAAGTACAGAAGGAACTTTGAAATGAAACAAAAATGGTATAGTAAGTAGCTAGATATAAATTACAGTCTCCTCAATAATAATATATAGGATGACAAAGAATGGGAATACAATATAACAAGAGCACATCATAAGTGTAACTGTAAGTTACAGAAGACACTACACTCAAAACATTTTATTCAGTTCTGATGCGATAACTTCCTCTGTTAATGCACTAGTTTTTTCATATCTAATATACTATTGTATTTAGGGAGGTGCCCCTTTTTCTTTCCAATTATTGAGAGTTACTTACCAGGTCGATGACCTGCCCTCCCTCTCATTAACACACTTGTGTTTATACTATGCATATTTTTTGCATGAATATGTCTGCTTATTCAGTGTTTGTGCAATGATGTTTAATTTGGGACTATCTTTTGTCTCTTTTCAGAGCAGCATAATTTTTATATTGATAATGGCTCACAGTCTCATTGATACTCTTGAACGAAATTGGAGCGAGAGGCTTAGTGAGGTCTTTGGAAATGAACAAACTGTACCCACTAACAGCTTACCTGAGGATTTCAGGACCTTGTGTGGAAACATCAAGGATACACACATACATTACACCAAAGTTTGGTGGAACATCAAGAGCTTACAATTCTATGATAAAGAGGGAGTCTATCCCAGAGGTTTGCGAGTTCAAATCTTTCCCTCATGGCAGTTGGAAGAGAAAAACAAAAAAATATGGGAGGTGGGCCTTAATAAATGTGCAAGTATAATCATTCAAATGTTGATCAACTTGGACAAGGAATTACTCATAAATTTAAAAAACAAAAATACAACATTGTTGAAGGAATTGGCCAAATTTGATCAGAGGAGTCTTGTGGAACCTTTTCTAGAACAGCTTAAAAAAGATATTGAAAAATTGGAGAGTGATGTTATAGAAAACAAAAAAAAGAAACTATTGAGAGATAGGCAGGACTATGCCGGTGCTAAAGCCTACCTCTGGAAACACAAAAATAATATGCGTGGTAAAAACTTTCCCAGGAGACCGAATAAACCCAAAAAACCTAAACGACCAGTACCAACACCCCAGATACCCCAAGAAGCTCGTGGAGAAGCAATAATAAACTATATATCTGATTCTAGTGAATTCACGGAATCTGATGTAGAGGGCAGTGCACAGTATCTTTTGGGAAGACTGGATGATATACGTCAAGTGGGGAAAAAACATAAAGCCACAAGTGGGACTATCAATCCAAAGACTAATGATGAGGTACTTAATATTGTTAATTTATCTGATGTCCCTCTGACAGGGGCCGAGCGGGACCTTTTGAGGAGGGGCCTGACCTTTTCCCCTGTTAATAGGTTCGATACTTTCGATGTACTAAAAGATCTCTACTTTTTTTGTAGGAAATTAGTCCTTAAAAAATTATATCATAAGCAGGATGGCCCATCAATAACAGATATTGAACTGGGCCTTGACGAACAGGACAAAATGATCTTCATGGACCTGATGTCTTTATTGGAAGAACAAAACTCTGAATCGGTGAGTAAGAACACCCCCTTTAGACCAGCCTCCAAGTATCTTCCTGCCTTTAACTCTTGTCCCCAAGTGCAGACATTTTTTGATATTGTATCATCTGAATTGCAGCAAATTAGCTGCAATAGGAGGGGTAAAGATAATTTAACTGGGGAAGAGAGAAGGGCCTTATCTAACCTCAGTGGAAGGTCGGATATTATAATAAAGGAAGCTGATAAGGGAGGTAACGTAGTGGTTTGGCCAAGGCCTTTATATGAGAAAGAGGCTTATAGACAATTAAATGACATCAAATTTTACAAAAAGCTTTGTGGTAACCCTACAGAAACCTACCAGAGGGAACTTCAAATTATACTAGACATCGGCCTGGAAGAAAAAATCATAACAAAAAAAGAATATAAATACCTTTGGGTTGAACAACCAGTTACACCTACCTTCTACATCCTCCCCAAGATACATAAAAATTCACAGTGCCCACCAGGGAGACCTATAATATCGGGGATGGGCAGCTTAAATGAAAAATGCTGTGCCTATATTGACTTCTTCTTGCAGCCCCATGTGGTTTCTTTGGAGTCCCATATCCGTGACTCGACTGATATAATAGCTAAATTGACGGACATTCAGCTTGAAACACAAGACCTGCTAGCTACATGTGATGTCGAAAGTTTATATACTAACATCTCTCATCAACATGGTCTTAGAGCAATAAAATATTTCTTGGACACAGAATCAAATGAAAATCGTAGTAGGAACCGCTGGTTGCTGGAACTATTAGAATTTGTGTTGACCCATAACTTTTTTCTATTTAACAACCAGTACTTCCTTCAGATAAGGGGTGTGGCCATGGGGGCCAAATGTGCGCCCTCTGTGGCCAACCTCTTTCTGGGGTGGTGGGAAAGAGAGGTAGTGTGGGCGTCGCCGCTGGAACGATTCCACCCCGCCATCGCGGGGTGGCATCGTTTCATTGATGACGTCCTCATCTTGTGGCAGGGGAGCTCAGACACATTTTTGGAATTTATCGGGATCCTGAATAGTAATGATCTGAACATATTTCTTACATTTGATATTTCTCAGAGGGAAGTTTGTTTTCTGGACATCAAGATCACCAAGGATATTGATGGACAACTAAAGACCACTCTTCATCGTAAAGCAACAGCTGTAAACAGTCTACTACATTACTCCTCATATCATACCGCAGCAACCAGACGCAGCATCCCCACTGGCCAATTCCTAAGAATTAGACGCAATTGTACCAGCATCCAAGAATTTGAGAAAGAGGCAAGTAAACTGGCAGATAGATTTAGGGATCGTGGCTATCCTAATAAATACATCAGAAAAGCTTGGAGGAAAGCGAGATATACCCCTAGAGAACAATTATTAAGACCCAAAAGGGTAGATCTCAAGAACAAGGATGTGGTCAGGATGATCACGACCTATAATGAAGGATGGAACGATATATATAAGATCCTCAATACACACTGGAGAATCCTACAAAGTGATTCCACCATTAGGAGCTACATCACCCCCAAAGCATCACTGACTGCCAAACGGGCACCTACCTTGAGGGACAAATTGTGCCATAGTCATTATGAAAATCCATCAAGACCTCTAAGTACAAAGGGCAGCTTCCCTTGTGGTAGCTGCTCTATCTGTCCCCTCATGCCATCTGCAAAACATATCCAGAATCTTAGAGATGATTCTAGGATTGTTTTGCATGACTTTATTAATTGCCAAACCCCATGGGTTATTTACTTGTTGGAATGTGGATGCACCAAAAGATATGTAGGACAGACAAAAAATCCTCTTAAAAGTAGGATTCAAAAACATCGCTCCACTATCAAATTGGCACAGAGAGATTTCTTTGAGAATAAAATGCTTACGACAGTGGCAGCACACTCATTAACATGCCCATTAGGTAAAATAGAGAACTGGAAGGTCTATGGGTTACAGAGACTCCACCCCAATATTAGGGGAGGAAATCTTGTTACCAAATTACTGCAGTGGGAATTACGTTGGATACACAAATTAGGGACCAGAATTCCCCATGGGCTTAATGAGGATTACAATATGAGTTGTTATTTGCCACAATAACTGTTTTCTTCACATGTTGTTCCTTATAGAGGTTTATGTGTGTATGCATGTATTTGATATAATGTGATTCTCCCACTTTGCTCTTGTGATCATCTACAGCTCTGAGGTATGAGAGCTGGACTTTATTATTGCTTTTTGAATCTCATGTGATCTCCTGGTGATGTCTTACTGGTGTGACACATTTCCTGTTCATGCTCTTTGATAGTACATTGGCACTTACTTGCCTTCTTATGCCTTGGTTTTTCTTGGCTGTATAGTTTTGGTACTAATCTTTGTTCACAGTTTTTCGGCCCTAAACTCCCCTCTGTCACCTTTCTACAGCCTGAGGTAAGGAGGCTGGACTTTCCCTCCAACACTGAGTGAGGGACTCTAAATACGCATATGGCTGGTCCTCTGCAGGTGACACCTTATCTCTTTGTCAATCTAATTGTTGCATGATTATTAAATATATCTTTTCTCTACCCAATTAGGGTCTATTGACACACGGTCATGGCAGGACTGATCATCCTGGGAAGACTATACCGAGTGAATAAATCCAGCTAAGGAAAGAATAATTGTTTCATTAACAGAGGAAGTTATCGCATCAGAACTGAATAAAATGTTTTGAGTGTAGTGTCTTCTGTAACTTACAGTTACACTTATGATGTGCTCTTGTTATATTGTATTCCCATTCTTTGTCATCCTATATATTATTATTGAGGAGACTGTAATTTATATCTAGCTACTTACTATACCATTTTTGTTTCATTTCAAAGTTCCTTCTGTACTTACAATTTCTCTTTTATTTTTTTATTATAATTTTCATATACTTTTTGCCCACTAGATGGCGGCACGCATGTCTTTTATTCCTCTTACGTGTCTTTTCTATTTTCACCACTTGATGGCGAATATTTACATACACGTACGTAATTACGTATACGCATGGCTGACCCCGGCGTGCCGACATCAGACGGCACGCGAGGTCAAGCCAATGACGCGGCCGCGTCCTTGGACATCTTAAATAGCGCCAATGCACACTAATCACTGTCCCCCAGCAGCTTCGGCGGAACTAGTCGGACGGGCGCAGGAGCGCCCTAGCAACCATCCCCAGCCCCCGATACACTCATTATTAGGTAAGCCCGACTACTTCTCTCCTATTCTATGCTGTTCCTCTTCAATATATCTCTTCACTTGTTCATTGTGGCTGATTTTCACTACGCCTGTTTACACCTATACACACTTCTATCTTTATACAGATTGAGATCGTTTTACCTTGTTTGTATCAAACCTTTTTTTCCTCAACGAGGTCTTATTGTCATTGTTACTATTGTAGACATATATATATATATATTTTTGCACTTTATATGGATGCATAGTCCAGGAGCTTTTTTTCATTTTGAACTGTTGCATATTTTAGCTAGACAGCGTTACTGCTGAGGAGTTGTGATGATGCAGCATTAGTTTCTGACTACTTTATTACTCAATTTGGATGCTGTCATCTCATACGCCACTTCTCCTCAGTAGATCTACGCAATCCATACTTATTAGTCGTGTTTATTGAATTGTGCAACATATTAGCATTATAGATGGGCTTATGGCAATTACTGTATCATATTAGGGATTTTGGGCTGGGCATGGTATTGCCTTGGTTTTAATTGTTTTTATTGTTTTCACATTGGCTTCAATAAAGTAGTTTTTGTATGTACTTCTGGCCTCTTGCACTAGTTTTTTCATATCTAATATACTATTGTATTTAGGGAGGTGCCCTTTTCCAGTCCAGTCAATCTCCGCTGATCTCCGCCTCTCCCCGCCCCTCTCAGTGAAAGCTTATGTCGATGGTTCCTGTGATTATAACAACCTCAGGTTAATCTAAAAGTAAGGTAAGTGAAATTTTTGAATTTAGGTTACTGCTCAGGGTCCCTTTAATGCTTAACATAAGTGGGCAATAAAAAGAGGTAATTTATTTGGCTTCAGACTCTCTTTAACTACCTGCGGAGCGACGTAGTTGAAATCTACGGCAGACAGGGGGCGCTGCGGTTCTGTAAACTCTACGTCCCATTCACCGCGCGCCCCCACCCGTCCCCGCCACTGGTGCCGCTCGATCTCCGCCGCAATGTGCTGCCCTGCCGCCTCTATGACGGCAGAGCACTGTGAGCCGGGCAGGAGCCGTTTTCATTGGCTCCTGGCCCTGTCATTCCTGTAAGCCGTTCCCATTGGCTTACATGGAGTGACAGGGTCAGGAGCCAATGAAAGCGGCTCCTGACCGGCGCACAGCACTCAGCCGTCATAGCGACGGCAGAGAGAGCAGCCTGCGGCGGGGACAGAGCGATGTGACCGGCGGGAGCTGTGGATTTTAGTGGAGATTCGTCGGGAAGCGGCGGTTTACTGGACCAGCACCCTCTGGTCCTCAAGGGGGCAGAGGGTGCTGGTCCCGAAGTGGTTAAACGCTATAAGGGATTGCAGATGGGTTCTGAAAATGCAACAGTCCCAAAGGAAAGCATTATTTGCGTTTTCCTTATAAGGAACCTCTTGTTTAGTTGCTGTTAGCTAAACTATAAGTATGATCTAGGTAAGACGCAATAAATAATAAAGGAAAGAATACTATTCATCAGAATCCATTTTATTTTGCCAAATAAGTTTACACAAGGAATCTGACTTGGCAGTTGCTTAACGTTCACAGACAAAATGATACAAAGACACACAGTGCAGATATTACAAATCAAAGACAATATATAAGTTAAAGTGGTAGTAAACAGTGAGAAGTGTTTACTTTCAGTTCTGTGCTGTGTTTCCACTCCTAGCAGTTTTTGCATGGTTCTGCATGTCACCTGAGGTGAAAATTAACTAATGTGATAAACAATTGCATCTATCCTCTTTCTTCTAGAAATGACTTTTTTTAGATATACTACCGATTTTTTTTTTATATATTTAAATCTACTTTTTAAGTTTTTAGTGTTTAATTGTTTCTGCTCAGTGACACATGTCAGGGCAAAAAAAAATCAAAGAACTATTGACCCCCTTTATCTCTTTTCTGTTCTCAGAAGCCATTTTCTGCTAGGAAAGTGGTTTATGGCTGTATTTTCTTATCAGTGAGGGTTATGTTTTAGTCTGACCCAGATTTGATAAGAGAGAGATTTGTCTCTTGATCGAACCTTAACATTTCTTTGTATCTGTTAGGGCCCATCAAAGTTAACGGAGGGCTGATTAGTGCACACCATTTCAACCATCCATGGCCAGACTTCACTTTAACAATAATGCTCTTGAGCTGTGGCATAGGTAAAACATCCACCAAATTTTGATGCAGTGGACATGCAGTTCCATTCAAATATAGTACATTATCATTATTTTTTATTTATATAGCACCAACATCTTCCGTTGCGCTGTTTATTTGAATGGTTATATTCAATGAGGCTCTGCAGCACTGCGCATCACATTATTATGGCAAGCAGCAGTACCAAGAAGTGTCAATTACTCGCCATCACTGTATATGTCAAGTGGCTCTTTCACTGCTGATGGGTTGGGTCAGTCTGAAAATCCCTCTCTATGTTCGGGCGTCTCAGGATCTGTGGGTTTGAGGGAGGACAGGAGCCTGATGGTTAATAAGTTGAGCGTTAGTATTGTGAGCAATAATACTCACAATGTCGGTTGGGGAAAAAACGTCTCCGCTCGGTATCCCGGATCCTCCTGGAGCTGAGCAGTCGCTCTCCTTTGCTGTTCCTCTCTATCTGCTGGGATAGCTGATTTGAGGGGAGTATCACCTCACTTGGGGGTGTGTAACTAGACTGGATAGACTTTTCAAGGAGGCGCCCTTGGGGTGTGATGTTGGCATACGTGCGTAAAAAATGAGGTGGCTTACCTCTATTTTAGACTCATATTAGGTACAAAAGGTTCTTTATTTTATAAAAACAAGTTTACGTGTAGACAACGCATTTCACGGGTTTCAGCCCGCTTCCTCGGGTTAGTAAACACCTTTGATCTGCAGTGCTCAGCTTGGGCGCCAGTAATCTTTCACTGCTGAGACTCTGTGAGTCTCTATGAGTCTCTATGAATCCAACTGTATTTGGATCCCAGGTGTAAATAAACTTCTGGCAGAGAAGTGCAGAGGCACCAGTACCCATCACTCAGCTCTACAATTAATATTTAAAGAGGAACTTCAGCCTAAACAAACATACTGTCATTAAGTTACATTAGTTATGTTAATTAAAATAGATAATATATATAATATAATCTCTTACCCGCCCTGTTTTAAAAGAACAGGCAAATGTGTGTGATTTAATGGTGGCAGCCATCTTTTTGGTTGGGCGGAGGTGACAGGGAGCATGAGAAACAGTTCCAACTGTCCTGTTTCCTGATCACCCCTCCCAGCTGTGCACGCTAGACTTCAAATCTTAAATTCAAAATGAAAAAAACAAATTTGCTCCAAAACAGCAGAAGGAGGACAACAACATCAGAAATCCCAAAATGTTTTGCACAGCATCAGGTGAAAAATGCCTGGCAGATTTCTTTGATGGGGCGGAGCTTAGCTTCTGTGCAGCTAAACATGAGGCCTGAGTAAGAAAAACAAAGTTCTGATGCTGTGAAACTGTTAAAGAAACACCAAGCCTTTTCAGTGCTGCTGAGTAGATTTTTAGTCTGGAGGTTCACTTTAATGTAATTACCAAAAAGCAAAACAACTTTCCCTATGATACAGATAACTCTGGGCAGCTAGGTGAGCAAAGCTAGATTTATAGATTTTCCACCATCAGGCCAACTATTCTTGGCTTCCGTGTGCAGACCCTTTCTGTTCCATTTGTTCAAGTCTACGTGCCGCTACCATTTATAACATCTATGTACTGCAGCCCCTCTCTTTTATGCAAAGCTCCCTTAACTACCTGCGGACTGATGCAGTATGATTCTACGGCGGGCAGGTGGCGCTGCGGTTCTGTCCCTGCCATTCCCGTCTCTATGACGGCAGAGCACTGTGAGCCGGGCAGGAGCCGTTTTCATTGGCTCCTGGCCCTGTCATTCCTGTAAGCCGTTCCCATTGGCTTACATTGAGTGACAGGGTCAGGAGCCAACGAAAGCGGCTCCTGACCGGCACACAGCGCTCTGCCGTCATAGAGACGGCAGAGAGAGCCGCCTGCGGCGGGGACAGAGTGGCGTGACCGGCGGGAGTGGCGGATTTTAGCGGTGATTCGTCGGGAAGCGGCGGTTTACTGTACCAGCATCCTCTGGTCCTTAAGGGGGCTGAGGGTGCTGGTACAAAAAGACACTCTGTAACAACATTTTCAGCCTTATTTCTTCTATCCTATAAGTTCCTATACCTGTTCTAATGTAGTCTGTCTTACTGCAGCCTTTCCTATTCGCACAGTCGCTGTAATATCTCTGTTATCTAATCTAATCTTCTTTCCTTTGTCAGCTTTGTCAGCTCAGGCAAGAATGTGCTGCTCTGCTTGTGATAGGGAGAAGCTATACACACCCTCTCCACGTCCTCTGCAGGCTCTGTATGAGTCACAGACTGAGCTTCTCTGAGCCTATCACAAGCTAGTTAGCAGCCATGTCTTTTGTTTGTAAACACTGCCTAAAACTGGCAATTACAAGCCAGGATTGCAGCAGGGAGTGGCAGAAACAGCACATAGGGGCCCAGGAGAACATAATGAATAGAATGGTATGCTTTTTATTGTAAAAATGTTAGAGTACAGATTCTCTTTAAGCAACATCTAACCCTGCCCATGTGTTGCTCCTATTTGCAATCTCTCTATCCCATGTGCAGCAACTCCTCCTTCATGTCCAGCAACCCTCATTTCAGAGGATACCCAAGGCCCAGGCCTCTGGGGCCTTTGCAGAAATCTAGCCCTGTAGGTGAGATGACACTGTGCGGTATCATTATGAGTTTGTTTTTTATGTATGTAGAGTACAGCAGTATTTTAGTAGCCCAGTACCAGCTAGTAAACTGTCAAACAAAGAGTTATAACGCGGCTCATGACTGCATAGACACAATCTGTTGCTTTACAGTTTGCACCGCAGTCCTCACACCTATGAAAGAAATAAGGCTTAGCCCGTAAGTCCATTACTGCAGCTCGCTCAGCGGATGCCGAAACTTTGCAGAACAAATAATTGCTTCATAGAAAGCTGCAAGGAGAAGGTCAATTGAAATGAAACACATTTTCTAAGTGACAAAGCAAAATTATTAGGTGCTTGATTAGAAAATCTCCCTGCCTAGCGCTGCTTTGATATGGGATCTGTCTTTAAAATTCCACATTAGCAGTTATTCTGCATTGTTCCCGAGACTCCACTATCAACAAACAAGAGTCGTGCCCCTGTGCGCGGGCTCCCGCTTTACCGCCTGAATTCTTATTAGCTGTAGAACATGGCCGCATTCCATTATGCAGATTTGATTACTAATTTAATTCATTCTTCTATTAATTACAAAGGAAATGAGATTGAAGTGGGATATGAAAGTATCAAGCTGCTTAGAAATCAGATTTGTTTTCTTTCTTTTCTTTTTTTTTTCTTTGTGCATTCGAGAGAGCTGAACACTGCTTAATGCTATATTTAATTTTTTATTATTTATTTTTTTTATTTTCTTATATTGCTGCTTCTTTACAGGATACCTGAGGTGACATGTGACATGATGAGATAGACATGGGTATGTACAGTGCCTAGCACACAAATAACTTTGCTGTGTTGCTTTTTTTTTCTCTGCCTGAACGAGTTAAATATCAGGTGTGTAAGTGGCTGCCTCAGTCCTGACTCAGACAGGAAGTGACTACAGTGTGACCCTCACTGATAAGAAATTCCCCTTTTTACCTCTTTCTTACACTCAGGAGCCATTTTCTGCTAGAAAAGTGTTTTATAGTTGGAATTTCTTATCAGTGAGGGTCACACTGTAGTCACTTCCTGTCTAAGGCAGGACTAAGTCAGCCACTTACATACCTGATATTTAACGCTTTCAGGCAGAGAAAGAAAAAAAGGAACACAGCATAGTTATTTGTGTACAAACACATGTCTATCTCATCATGTCACATGTCAGTTCGGGTATCCTTTAAATAAAAAAAACACACGCGCCCTGTATTGGAGTTCAGTATTATACTGTAAATATACTACTATGGCCCTTATTCAATTACGTTTTTTTGCCTAGGTGATATTTTCTCACCTTATCAATATACTGTATATATATATATATATATATATATATATATATATATATACTTTCAAACAGTAGCATTGCTCATTGCTAAACCTGAAGGGAAAAAAAACAAAACGTATGATATAATGAATTGTATGTGTAGTACAGATTCATGGTAGTACACATAATGAATAGAACATTAGTAGCAAAGAAAAGAGTTTCATATTTTTATTTTTAGTTATATAACTTCTTTTTCCTTATGCCTCCATGGCAGCACTAATGGTAGTAGTCCCGCCCCCTACCCCCTATAGGACAGGTAACTAGATAAATTAAAGGTAGGCCTACTCCACCCTGTCTAATTTTTTCGTCCTCAAGCCTCGACAGAGTAACCAGGCAAGTGCACTCTTACCTATCAGTATTTCGTCAGGTTGGCCTCTCCTGATGTGGCAGACAGGCCCTAATTAGGGTTCTCCGTGCATGACCCCATTCTGCTGGTCTTGGGGGTCGCTCGCCATACACTGCTGGGCTGTCGGGTGGGAGGCTAATAGCTTCCTTAGCAGGTTGGCGCTTTATGGTTACCGGCTAAACGCTGGTCAGGGTCTCTGGGTCCCCTAGATTGATCGGGGAGCCGCGCTCCGGCTTCCGGGAGTCTGCCTGACACGCGCGCACGTCACTTCCGGGTTGCGCTCCACGCGAACAGGAAGGCGGAAGTACGCGTTGCGGCGCTGCCTGCTGTGCGTTCCAAGCCTCGATACGGCTGAGAGGAAGGAGGGAGCTTCAGGGAGGGGCCGGAGTGGCCTACTTTAGCAGGCAAGATGGCAGAGTCGGCGTCCGCAGTTCCCAGGAGCGCAGGGAGGACGTGGACACGCTCTGCCACTTGCCAGGACTCTGAGTGGGTACTTCTCTCCGCAAAAGGTAGGAACCAGGGGTTTTGCTGGGCATCCTATTTTTCCCTCAGTGAGGTTTGTGCACACTGTGTTAAGGCTAGTGTTTTATCTGTTCTCTTTGGGCAGTGACACTTGAATACTTCCTGGATCATGGACCCATCTGTGCCCGTCATAGACCTGCAACAGACTGATAGGTGAGACTGCACTTAAGGTAGGCTTTTTACTTTATGTAGGAAAAGAGTGCGAAGATAATAAGACATTCATTTGTCTCCCGACAGCCCCATCGCAGAACAAAGCAGTCAACCTCAAGCTCCAAGGAAGGCTTCTGCTAAACGGAAACATCGTTCCAAAAGCAAGTCGCCTAAAGAACGTCATGACAAGCATCCTCCTAAACATTGTTGGGCATGTGGAGAAGACACACTCCCAGGAAAGCTAGTGTGCGCTGATTGCTTGGGCCACATTTCCAGGAAAGATCAACCACCAGTAGAAGTCTCGGACCTTATCCGACAAGCAGTACAAGAATCAATGTCACAATACATATCAACTCTTCCGCAGACAGCTATACCCACTGAACCGACTCCATCGACCTCCCAGCAGTCAGGAGAGACGGACAAAGAAGAAGGTACTCTAGGGTTTAACTTTGCACTGGTGGAACCCTATGTCAACGCAGTAAGACAAGCCATAGAGTGGGAAGATGACTCCGAAGAGGAATGTGAGAGCGATAAAAAGAAAAAGAAGACTTATTATAAACACCTCAAGAAATCGTGCACGGCTTTTCCATTTATGGATGAAATTAGCGAAGTAATACAAGAGGAATGGCAAAAAGCTGAAAAAAGAATCGCTATGACTAATAGACTGGCAAAACTCTATCCCCTACGCGAGGAAAGAGTGGAAATCTTCGACAAACCACCAGCAGTAGATGCGTCTGTCATCAGACTCGCAAAACATGTAACTTTGCCACTGGACGACGCAATAGACGACAGAAAAATGGACATGGATCTAAAGAAGTCATATACATCCTCAGGAGGCGCCATAAAACCAGCCATAGCACTTACGTCGGTAGCGAAGGCAGTGGCTGCCTGGACAAGTAATCTGGAGATAGCCATTATGGAAGATGCTGACAAAGAAACACTGATAGACGCCCTTCAAGAGTTTAAATTAACAGCAGATTTCCTGGGGGAGGCCTCCGTGGACATCATCCGTTCCACGGCAAGGGCCATGTTAACTTCTGTGACAGCGAGACGCGCCCTGTGGCTGAGATCCTGGTCGGCAGATCAGAACTCAAAGCAGAACTGGTGCAAGATACCGTTCAATGGCAAAAGTCTCTTCGGCGAACAGATGGACAAAGCCATATCCAGAGTGACCGGGGGTAAGTCTGGGTTAATACCGAGTGACAGAAGACCGAGGAGATCCTATCCATCACAACAACCGAAGACTCAGCAGTCGAGATTCAGAAACTCAAAAAATTATAGACCGAACAAAGACTATAGGAAGACATGGCAAGGGGGCCAGGCGACGTTAAGCAAGCTAAACAAACAGAGAACTTCCAGCACTTCAGGGAGTACCCCCAAGAGCTTTTGATGGTGCGCTCGCCCACTTGTGTCCAGTGGGGGGCAGACTTCGATCTTTTCGACACATCTGGGCGGAGAACTGTTTGAACAGATGGGTGGTAAGAACAGTATCAAAAGGCCACAAATGGTCCTTCAAACAAGAACCACCAAAAACACTCTTTATTCCCTCACAAATACCGACATCACGAGACAAAAAGAACATCCTCACAGTATACATAGAGGAACTGCTGACAAAGAGAGCCGTGGTCCCCGTTCCCCTGCAGGAGAGAGGAACAGGGATTTACTCCCCACTATTCTTCGTAGTAAAAAAGACGGGCGACCTAAGACCGGTGTTGGATCTTCGAACACTGAACAGCTTCATAGCGCTTCCGCGTTTCAAGATGGAGTCACTCCAGTCCACAATCCAAGCAGTAAGAATAGCAGACTGGATGTTGTCCATAGATTTAGAGGACGCGTATTTTCACATTCCCATACGCCAAAGCTTCCAAAAATTTCTAAGGTTCGCGATAGGAGACTTACATTTGCAATTTACTTGTCTGCCCTTCGGCATCAGTACAGCCCCAAGAACCTTTACGAAAATACTAGTTCAAGTAGTAGCAGCTCTTCGTCTGAGGAACCTGAGAATTTACCACTACCTGGACGACATCATCCTGCTTGCGCAAGACCCGCTAATGATAGTCCAGCACAGGGATCTACTGATAGAGACTCTACAACAACACGGGTGGCTAATCAGCTGGCGGAAGAGCCAGTTACTACCAACCCAAGACATGGTATACCTAGGCGCCAGGTTCCAGACACTCCACAATGCGGTGCGCCTACCAGAGGAAAAGAAAATGAAAATTCTTCAAAGAGTACAAGAAGTCATGTCCTGCAGTCACTTGAAAGCGAGACAGTGTTTGAGCCTACTCGGTCTGCTAACCTCAACAATCCCCATGGTGAAGTGGGCACAGTGGCACTCCAGACCCTTCCAATGGGGTTTCTTAACCCAGTGGCGGAAGTCGAATCTCGCACAGTGCATCCAAATAACACCAACAATGAAGAACAGTTTGTATTGGTGGCTGGACTTGAACAACCTGGACAGACACCAATCGATCCAGAAAGAAAAACCTCTTCTGATCACGACGGATGCAAGCTCCAAGGGGTGGGGAGCTCATCTATCAACACAAGTGGTCCAGGGGACATGGAATCAGGAAACAGCACAGAACCCAGCGAACATTCTGGAGTTGAAAGCCATACTACAGGCCTTACAAGCGTTCTCCGATCAAATAGCCAACAAAGCAGTACTGGTGAAGACCGACAACAGAACGGCGGTTGCTTATATCAACAAACAGGGGGGTACACACAGCCTCCGCTTACTACAACAGACGGCATTAATCATGCAGTTTGCGGAATCGCATCTAACAAGTTTACAAGCCATGTATATTCCAGGGACGGAGAACAGGATGGCAGACTATCTCAGTCGAACTTCGATCAACAACAACGAATGGGTCCTCAATCAGAGAATGTACCACAAACTCTGCAGGAAATGGGGAACCCCAGAAATAGACCTTATGGCGACAATTCAGAACACCAAGTGCAGACGCTTTTTCTCCAGGACCTATTGTCACCAAGCGGAGGACACGGATGCCATAACAGCAACATGGACATTTACTTTGGGGTATGTGTTCCCCCCGATACCCATGATCCACAGACTACTCAGGAGACTGGAACAGGAGAGCATAACCTTAATCGCGATTATACCATTCTGGAACTATCGTCCCTGGTTTCCCCTCCTGTGGCAACTGAAGGTGCTACCACCGTGGAAATTGCCAGTGACTCCGGATCTACTAATGCAAGGCCCAGTACATCATCCGGATCCCAGCAGACTTCGTTTAATGGCGTGGCTCTTGAAGGGCAAAGGTTAAAAGATGCAGGCTGCTCTCAAAGTGTGATCAATACGATCTTGCGGTCACGAAAGACTACTACAAATAAAACGTACCATCGCATTTGGGAAAGATTCATATCTTTTGCAAAGACAAGAAATTTTGATCCTAAACAGCCAGAGGTTCATCAACTGTTAGAATTTGTTCAGACAGGTCTTGAAAAAGAATTAGGTTATTCATCACTTAAAGTACAAGTAACTGCTTTATCTGCCCTGACAGGCGTAAGGTGGGCACTGAACCCATTGGTAATCCAGTTTTTGAAAGGAGTGATAAAAATTAGACCCCCAAGAAAGACCATATTCCCTGCCTGGGATTTACCGCTTGTACTAGAGGCCTTGAGAACCTCCCCTTTCGAACCTCTGGAGGAGGCCTCCCTGTGGCACGTCACCTTGAAAGCAATCTTTCTAACAGCCCTGTCATCTGCACGCAGAGTCTCTGAGCTTGGAGCTATTTGAACAAAGGAACCTTACCTTTGCTTTTTTTCTGACAGAGTGGTCATTAGACCCATGCAAAATTTCATCCCGAAAGTGGCTACCTATTACCACTTTAATCAAGACTGGACTCTCCCCACTTTCCAAGACGAGGAGTCACAATCTTTGCACACTTTGGACGTAGGACGCATCCAAAAACGATATCTGGAGATAACAACGGATCTTCGTAAGGCTGAGAACCTTTTTATTATACCGGCTGGATATAGAAAGGGTCAAGCTGCATCGCCAAGAACAATCGCGTCATGGATTGTAAAAGCAATACAAACTGCTTACAAAGCTATCAGTCTAGAGCCTCCAACCGAGCTAAGGGCACACTCGACGAGGTCCGTCTCGACATCTTGGGCCGCCTACTCCAAAGTGTCGGCGAACCAGATTTGCCAAGCGGCGAACTGGAAAACTATTCACACCTTCATACAGCACTACAAAGTGGATCCTGCAGCCAATTCTTCTGTTACATTTGGAAGGACAGTGTTGTCAGCCTGTCCTTAATTATATTTTTCCTTATTTCTTCCAAGCTAATTAGGCTAATAAATTGGTTTTTTTTTGTGTGCACTTGCAATCAGACTCTCCCTCCCTATGTTATTCTTTCTCATCGCTAGTTAAATCCCATTAGTGCTGCCATGGAGGCATAAGGAAAACGGAAAATTGAATACTTACCTACCGGTAATTTTCCTTTCCTGATGCATCCATGGCAGCACGTGGGACCCACCCACGTCTCGGCAAGTCCGAAATATTAGACAGGGTGGAGTAGGCCTACCTTTAATTTATCTAGTTACCTGTCCTATAGGGGGTAGGGGGCGGGACTACTACCATTAGTGCTGCCATGGATGCATCAGGAAAGGAAAATTACCGGTAGGTAAGTATTCAATTTTCCGTTTTAATAACATTGCATCATACTGTCACAGTTGCAGTTTTAAACCACATTTTGTATGGACTGGTTCACATTGCAAGAGCTTTTTCTAAGCGCTTGTGGTTTGAAAAGCTCTTGCTAATGTAATGCTATAGGTGTGTTCTCATTTAAGCAATGTGATTTTATAAAAACTATAAAAACCCCCATAGCATTGAACTCTTCCTGTACTGAAAAACAACACAAGACTCTTTTCTTTGCTACTTATGTTCTATTACTTTTCTGTAAAACACATACAATTCACTATCTCATGAGTTTATTTTCACCTCAGAGGAACTGTAACAAAAGATTGAACATTCATCCCAATCAGTAGCTGATACTCCCTTTCCTATGAGAAATCTTTACCTTTTCTCAGACAGATTATCAGGGGCTCAGTGTGGCTTATATTGTGGTGAAACCCCTCCCACAGTGTGATGTCAGCACCTAGATACTGATATCACACTGCGGGAGCATTGTTGCATTGTGGGAAAGAACAGCTGCTTCCAACTGCCAAAAAGCAGCATCTCCTTTCACAGAGATCACCTGCCAGCAGTAAAGATGTTGCCATGTGATACATTTCAGAATGTAAATCAGGGAGAGGAAAGGTTTTACAGTGGGCAATCACTGACTAGTTCGTTTATAAATAATTATTAATAATTATAAATTATTGTAAAAATCAAGCACTTTATTTCATTACGTTATTTTTACTGTAGTTTCTCTTTAATGGACAACTATAGCAAGAAGGCTATGGAAACTGACCTATTTATTTATTTTTTTAAACAATACCATTTGCCTGGCAGCATTGTTGATCTAGTTGGCTGCAGTAGTGTCTGAATAACACCAGAAACAAGCATGAGGCTAATCTTGTGAGATCTGGCAATAATGTCAGAAACACCTGATCTGCTGCATGCTTGTTTAGGGTCTATGGCTTAAAGTATTAGACGCAAAGTATCAGCAGGGCTGCCAGGCAACTGGTATTGCTTAAAAGGAAATAAATATGTCAGCCTCCATATTCCTCTGTCCATAGTTGCCCTTTAATGCAAACCCAAGGCAATGCCGCATAGGATAAATACAGAGATATGTTTATGCTTATTGTATAGTTGAACAATCAAATAGGCGGAGCTCCAACCCAAAACCCCAGTGCCTTCTGGGTAACCCCAATGCAAAAATGACAAACGTATCGCTTTACGTAGTTTTAACTCTTTATTCCATGTCAAGTCAGGCATCATTTTTTATAGCTTATAGTTATTATTATTGAAATCAGATGAAAATCGGTTCTGCCAAAAGCATGCCCGATTGACAATGTGACAAATTTTGGGCTGAAATTGGATGCATTAATTGATCGGACATGCTGCAAGATGTAGGCTTACTTGCTCGATCGCGTGCGCAGCAGTAACAGCAAGCGATATCGGGACGAGCGTCAAACATGACAAGACTGTCCCCCCTAATATGTAATGTTGTGTGTGTGTGTGTGTCCCGGTGCCCAGGGCACTATACATTACCTTCGCTAGCCCCGGGGGCACTCCTTGCTCCATACATGTGCCCCACGTGGTTGCCAGAGTAACGACATCACACGCGCCCGCGTGTACGCTGGCAGCCACATGGGACACGTGTGTGGAGCAAGGAGTGAGCCTGTGGCCAGCGGGGGACAGGCAGCGTAATGTATATAGCACATGTAATGTATATAGCACTCGGGGGGGGGGGTTCTCATTACACATTAGGGGGACAGCAAGATGGTCGGATGGGGTGTCACAAAGCCGATTCCCAATCAATTTCAGCATGAAATTGATTGGGAATCGGCCTGCACTGTATGGGCAGCCAACAGATCTCTCTCTAATCAGATTAGATTACAGAGAGGTTTGTCTGTTGGTTGAATCTGCCAACAGAAGTATGGGCACCTTTACTCACCTGTGATGTGGACATTCTGGTCACATGACTTGCAGGGGGTTGAGCTTAGACTGATGGGGAGGAGGAACAAGAAAGTCTAAGGTTGCCGTGGTGTGCAGCTGGAGAGCTGTGATCCACTGCAGCAGGTCAGGCCCGGCCCTAGACTTTTTGCCGCCTGAGGCAAGCTTTAAGCAAATCACCTCCCCCCCCCCCCCAAGCGGGCGGGGATCACTCACCTCTTCCTCGTTCCAGCCTAGCCTGCTCTCCACTGACGTCACTTCCTGTTACGCCGCAGTAAGTGACGTCAGTGGAGCGCACGCTGGAACGAGGAAGAGGTGAGTGATCCCCGCCCGTTGCCTCTTACAGCTGCAGCCAGCCAAGCAACTTTTTAAAGCTGGAGGGGAGCGGAGGACGGGCGACCCAGGCGAGGGAGGGGGGGTCTAACCCCCCTCCCCGCCGCTAGGCCCAATACCCCCTTCCTGCCCGCTATCCCCTTCAGCTCCGGCGGCCCCTCACACCCACGGACGCCCCCCCCCCCCAGAAGTGCCGCCTGAGGCAAAAGTTTCACCCCGCCTCATGTGCGGGCCGGCCCTGCAGCAGGTATATACATTTCTTATAACCAGAATATTTTTACTGAATAAAATCTATATGTAGATGTTTAAAATGCATTTACTAGTACATGAATTAGGAAAGGAACGGACATTTGGGCTTTAAAATCTTACATAGGTGTCTCCCTCTCATGTACAGCGGTAGCTTAGCTGCATGAGAAAGCCAAGCACACACTAAATAAGGAACACATTTCTCTGTAAATAAGGTGATTTTATAGGATGAATTTGGGGTGAGAAAATACAATGCAGATGTTCCAGAATGCAAAAGGAGAATGTGGCTGTTCTACTCCTTTAGGTACAGAAAAGAAATTCATTAAAATTCCAAAACCTGTTTGCTATCCAGACCCTCTTCGGCCTTTAGAAGCACCTTCAATTCAGCGTTAGCCAGGCTGGAAGTGGCTGTTGGTTCCTCGGTGGGCTGGAATTAGCATGTAAGAAGAAGTAATTGGAACAGTATGCCGTCTCCTGGGGCTACTGAGCATAGCAGTGCTACACCAAGGCTCATCTGTTAGAGTATTGTACAATACCAAATACTGAACTGAGTTCTCCAGGCTCTGGCTGGATGCCAACGTCTACCTGGCGTAAATAAAACTGAAATTCAAGCGAGCCGCAACCACAACTGGGATATTTATCTCAGCAGGGCTCGGCGGCGAGGCTCTAGGGTAGCATTGGCTTGAGGAACGAGTCCCCAGAGGAACATTTTATTGAATTATTTCTGCATAGTTCAGCGTATTAAAAAACAAAAAAGAAAAGTGAAAAATGGACCAAAGATGGTATGCGGCTCTCTGGTTTTAAACATTTTAAGTAATATTGTAAGAAAGCTGCTAATTAAAAGCAGAATTCATTTTAAACTAGCAAAATCAAATAACACAGAGAGGACAGTGTAATTAATTTTTTGTCGGCATATGTTGCGTTAAAGCCCTACTCCAGCTTAAATCAAGAAAAGAATCGAAAAATAAAAATGTGACTATTTAAAATGTGACTACTTAACCCCTTGCCGACCGTTCCCCGCGAATTGGCGTGAATGCAGCGGCAGCTCCAAGACCATTCCACGCCGATTGGCGTTAATGGCTCCACCCAGAGATTGCAGGAGATCACGCATCTGCGCTCTGATGACGGAGTCTTCAGTCTCCCCGCAGCGATCGCCGCTCGGAGACTGTTAGACGGTGAAACCGCTGTCTTAACAGTGTACAGCGCTGCGATCTACAGCAGCGCTGTACTGGGGACAGCTGTGTGACACGGCTGTCCCCCTGGGAGGCACAAAAGTGATACGCTGTGATAGGCTGATGGAGGGAGGGTTAAGAAATTAATTTAAAAAATTGC
This sequence comes from Hyperolius riggenbachi, assembly GCF_040937935.1. Lineage (NCBI taxonomy): Eukaryota > Metazoa > Chordata > Amphibia > Anura > Hyperoliidae > Hyperolius > Hyperolius riggenbachi. Next base: position 64,661,922 of record NC_090656.1, on the reverse strand, counting down.
AAAATTTAATAATAAATATTACAATAAATATTGATAGTAAATAAACAACCAATCCTGGGGGCAATCTGACCCCATCAACAGAAAGCTCTGTTGGTGGGGAGAAAGGGGGGGGATCATTTGTGTGCTGAGTTAGATGGCCCTGCAGTGAGGTCTTAAAGCTGCAGTGGCCCAATTAGGAGAAATTAGCCTGGTCACTAGGGGGGTTTAACACCGCGGTCCCCAAGTGGTTAAAGTGGTCTGAAACTCAGCATTTCTTCTTTGCTCTAAAAGGTTATTTATAGTCTTAAACCTACTAGCAGAAAAAAAATTGTAGCAGAACATCATTCAAACAGTTAAACACATCCCTTTGTTCTGCAATGGAAAGCTCCTTCAGCTCCAGAGGTGATAACATTAACTTTTGTTTACATTCCTCTGTTGCTACAATTAGTTACAGCCAGCCACATGCTGAAAGGGACCTGTACTGAGTTGACAAGCAGGGACAGATGAGAAATGATCACTAGATAGCTATTTATATTTATATATTAAAATCTATGAAAAAAATGCATAGATCATTATCAGAGCAGATAAACTGTACTTTGTGACCTTGTAATTTGTAAACAGGCAAAAACAAAAGCAACTATGGTAACTGTATGAGTAATAAATAATAAGAAAACACATTTATATTGAATGTTATGTCTGAGATGTATTCCACTTTAAGAAGCAGAGTTGCCATTATGGCCCAGGTGCAGTAAACGTGTAACGCGCATTACCATGGCAATGTGCACATTACCGTGGTAACGTCCCTGCAATAAAAGGGTTAACAGCCTGGCTTCACCAGTGGTAGTATCAGATAAAATTTCCTTGCACATGGCAACTTTACACAATTTACTGCATCTGGCCCTTTAAGTCAAATGAGAATTCCACAGATAAAAATGTAGTTTTAGAACTTAGCTGTATAAGCTGATGCAGTCCTGCTGAAAGTGTTTACATCAAGCTCCGTGAGCAGAGCTGGTGCAGCTGCTTGGATCACCATCGTTATGGCATTCAGACTGCAAGGGGATGAGACACAATTAGTGATCCCTGAAAAGATTTCAGCCTGCAGCTTTGGCAGCCAAGTTGTTGATGAAGGTTGGTTGATGACGTCATTTCAAAGTTATACGTTTGGAACCAGTTAATCAGGGAGTTCATATAAAAATAATGAAAAAGTAAGCTCTCTCAGGACTTGTTCACACTATCAGTATTTGTGTATTGTTTTAAGCATTGGCGATTTTAGAAATCGTCCTAAAAGCGGTTCTGTAATGATTCCATATGAGTGTGTTCACATATGAGTGGTTCGTTTACGATCCGCTTCCATTTTCTGAGCGCTTCGGCTCAATGGCAGGTATGGGGAAATCGCGGAGCGCTTGAAAAAGTGCTTTGTATAGCGATTTCCCCAGCGCTTTTAAGAATAAATACATGGTATTTATTCTTTTTTCGGGTCAAAGAGTTCGCTTCCTAACCGACGTCACAAAGTGAATATTTCAATTGCTCATCAATAGCGCTTACAAAAGCGCTTACACAAAATTGCCCGATGCTCAGAAAACACTGGGAATCGCTTGAAAAAATAATGCACAAAAAATGCTGTTGCGATTTATAATGTGAACATAGCCTCACTGAGTGCCTACAAAAGACTAGGAAAATGGTTGTGCTTGCAACTAGGCTGTATTAAAAAAAAAGTAAGAGGAATTGGGAGATGTCATTTCTGACTTGCATAGTAAAATGCTATTTTGGTGGTTGTTATGCTGATAAAGCATGCAGTTACAAATTCATATCAGATAAACAGGAACCAATGAGGTAAGCTGACTGTAACTCTTTTGTTGCTGGACTACGAAGACCAGCACATGTACTGTATAGCTTATTGTCTGCTGAAGGAAAACTCACATTTTGTTATAATTTACGTAAAACTAAACTTGTGCTGTACACGTCGTTTTTTTTGCAATTGTATATTAAACATCATATTTTCATTACAAATGAACAACCTGCACTTCACTGTAACCATAGTAGCAGTACCATGCTCGCAGTATAGATTACCCATACTCACATTCACCTTGCTGCAGGGGTAAATAGCTGCTCAGAGCAGCAGCTACCGATGTTCATTTTTACTGTGTGCTGTTATCCATTGGCAGGCAGCAAACCTTGACACCCTTGTCCCCGTTCACCAGCTGCCAGAACTGTACATGGTCAGTGGACAGAGTCACATCTGAGAGCAGCCACAGCTGTGCTTGGACATTGCAGGTCTTTTGCCAAAGCAGTGGTGGCGCTACACTCAGTAATATACAGTTAACTGTTCCCAGGCTCCAGCATTATACACTGAACAGAATAGGGTCGGTAAAGAACTCTCCATGACAGCCAGAGTCCATGTATGTGCTAAGTAAACCAACAGTAATATCTATTTGCCATAAACACATCTCAATCCTTGCAAGATCCCTTGTAATAAATTCCTATCATTGCTGAATTAGCCTTATGGTGTGTACACACTTGAAAGATAAATGAAAGATATCAGACCAATTTTACCCCCTTCCATGTAGTATGAGAGCCATACTCTACACAGTCAATTCTATTGAGCTGAACTCCCCATCAGAAAAAAATCTTTGCAAGATGATGTGCACAAAGAGGCTGTACACATTCAAAAGATCAGTATCTGCAAAAGATCTGTTCCTACAAAAGATCTGTCCCTGCAAAATGCATTCATAGTCTATGATATCTGCAGATCCTCATACACAAATCACAGATGCCTGGTCTGCCAAGCACGGTCAGGGGAGGTACATTATTTACACAGCCTATTGGGTCAACCTGGTGACCGCTGGCAACTGGCAAGCAGGGAGTACGTGGCTGTGCAGCGGACCTAGTTGTGACACCTCCACGACTTGCAGGCAGGCCTCCTGCCACCGCCTCTCCTTCTCCTCCTACTCCTCCTGCTACATCCTCTTCACTGTTGTCCTCCTCCTCCTCCTTGGCTGAGTGGCAGTACAACTCTACTGGTGCTGCAATCTCCTCTCCAGCTACACAGCCCCAGCTCCCCAGGGCCTATGCTGCATGCCAGGTACAACGGTGTAACGCCATCGTAGACATGTCTTTCCTCAAAGCGGAGAGTCACACTGGAGCAGCTCTCCTGGCTGCTCTTAACAAACAGGTTGATCAGTGGCTGACCCAGCACCAACTGGAGATCGGCAACGTGGTGTGTGACAATGGCAGCAATCTCATTTCGGCTTTGAATTTGGTAAAGTTGACACATGTACCCTGCATGGCACATGTGCAGAATATCTAATAATTCAGAGATTTGTGTGTAAGTACCCAGGCTTACAGGACGTCCTGAAACAGTCTAGGAAGGTGTGTGGGCATTTCAGGCGGTCCTACACAGCCATGGCATGCTTGGCCGATATTCAGCGGAGAAACAACTTGCCGGTGAGGCGCTTGATTTGCGATAGCCCAACTCGCTGGAATTCAACGCTCCTGATGTTTAACCACCTGCTACAACAGGAGAAAGACGTTAACCAGTATCTCTACAACTACAGTGAAAGGACATGCTCTGGGGAGATGGGGATGTTCTGGCTGAAGTACTGGACACTCATGCGAAATGCATGCAGGCTCATGCGGCCATTTGAGGAGGTGACAAACATGGTGAGTCGCAGTGAAGGCGCCATCAGCGACTTGATCCCATATGCTTTCTTCCTGGAGTGTGCCGTGCGTAGAGTGGTGGATCAAGCTGTGGAGGAGCGTGAACAGGAACGGTTACAGGAACAGGAGGAAGAGTTGTGGGATCAATTCTCAGCAGAACCAGATGTTTCCTCAACACCTGCAGCAGCACAGAGGGGGGAGGAGGACGAGTCATGAGGGGAAGAGGAGTCAGATGATGAGGAAGGTGGTTTTTTTGAGGAGGAGGTGGAAGAACAACCGCAGCAGGCATCACAGGGGGCTTGTGCTACTCAACATTCCTGTGGTATTCTTCGTGGCTGGGGGGAGGAGGAGAACTTACCTGACATCACTGAGGAAGAGCAAGAGGAGATGGATAGTACATCTGCATTTAAATTTGTGCAGATGGCGTCTTTCATGCTGTCCAGCCCGTTGAGGGACCCCCGTATAAAAAAAACTTAAGGGGAATGACCTGTACTGGGTGGCCACGCTACTAGACCCTCAGTATAAGCACAAAGTGGCGGAAATGTTACCAACTCACCTGACGGCATAAAGGATGCAGCACTTGCAGAACAAGCTGGCAACTATGCTTTACAGTGCGTTTAAGGGTGATGTCACAGCACAACGGAATAAAGGTACCACTGCCAGTAAGCCTTCTCCCATGTCCACGCAGGCAAGGACAGGATGCTCCAGAGATCTCATTGTGATGTCGGATATGCAGACATTCTTTAGTCCAATGCCTTGCCTTAGCCCTTCCGGATCCACCCTCCACCAACGCCTCGACCGGCAGGTAGCGGACTACCGGGCCTTAAGTCTGGATGTAGACACTATGAGCAGCGATGAACCCCTGGACTACTGGGTGCCCAGGCTTGACCTGTGGCCAGAGCTGTCACAATTTGCCAACTTCTGTCTTGCCCTGCTTTAAGCGTCCTGTCAGAAAAGACCTTCAGCACAGCTGGAGGCATTGTCACTGAGAAGAGAAGTCGCCTAGGTCACAAAAGTGTTCAGTACCTCACCTTTATCAAAATGAATGAGGCATGGATCCAAGAGGGCTACTGCCCGCCCGAAGACTAAGTCACTCCCCACACACAGCATCTCTGCCTGCAGGCCGCTTGACTGCCTTCTCCGCCACGACCAACAGGGTCCAGAACTCCAGGCAGATTCCTGAATTTTTAAGGCTGCTGCTAGCAGCGGCCGCTATAATAATTTTTCTGGGGCGTGTACATGCCTGCCTAATTTTTCTGGCTGCACAGCAGCTGCAACAACAAAACAAAAGGCATGTACATGTGTCAATTCCCCTTTATGATCGTTACCTTGCCGCGGTGAAGGGGCTTGCGTATCACAATGAAGCAATGACCGCCGGCTATATGAGTGTCTCGGGGGGGGTGGCACACCAAAGATAATAAGGTCGTTGCTTCATTGTGGACAGACCAAATTTTATCAGCTGGACAGTCACTGTTGTTCTGTCTTTGAGCTACCTCAGCCCGGCAACCATATGGGCTAGAAAACCACTATCGCCTGCACTCTGGCAATGCGCACCAGTCCAGCACGGCCGTCACTACACAAACAGCTGTTTGCGGTGCATTACACAGTAGGTTTGGAGTGTAAGTGTGAAGCAGTACTAATTACACTACATGATTGATGTATACACATGCAAGATGTTTTAGGGCTCGTTTCCACTAGTGCGGCGTGAGTCTTGCAGACGCACGCCGCACTGAGCGGGTGGGCGGGATCGCAGGCGAATCCCATGAGCCGTGCCATGCACAGCTATGGGATTCGCAGCCTCCGCTGCAAATTCTGCGGGGGGTTCCGGCCGAATCGCTCCCGCAAGCGGCCCGTCATCCCCTATGGCAGAGTTTCCCCGTGCGAATCATGTGCGGGGAAACTCTGCAGAATCGCCGCCGAAACCGCCATAGTGGAAATGGGCCCTTAAAGCACTTTAGGCCTCCAATTTAGCATGCAATGTGATTTCTGCCCTTAAAATGCTGCTGTGCGTCAAATCCTGAATTTTCCCCGGTGCTTTTGCCGTGTATCCCACTCCGCCATGCCCCCCTCCAGGTGTTAGACCCCATTGAAATATCTTTTCCATAACTTTTGTGGCCAGCATAAATGTTTGTAGTTTTCAAAGTTCGCCTCCCCATTGAAGTCTATTGCGGTTTGCGAAAGTTTGCGCGAACCGCACTTTTGCGGAAGTTCGCGTTCGAGGTTCACAAACCGAAAATCGGAGGTTCAAGCCATCTCTATTTCCTGGTGCTCAATTTTCCTGGCGCCCTTTTTCCATGTACTTCCCGAGGAGGCCCCCAGCTGACTTTTTGACTCACAAAAACAGCACGTTTCACACTGAAAAGTTGCTCTTCCCTGTGACATTGATCTTTATTGAAACCTGACTTATTCCTCATTACAAGAGATCAATTTATTAAGGAGTGAATTAAACACACGCTTGTTCCACTGAACGGGCGAAATATTTACCCCCAAACTACTCCTGCCTGGAGAACTAAAGCGAATTCTCTCTGGGTCCAGCCGTCCTTCTGTTTGCTTCTTCTTTCTTTCACTAACGGTAGACTTTCTTATTTGTAAAATGTTTATTGATTTTTTTGCACATTTCATAAAAAAAAAAAGAATCTCTGTTCTTCACATTGGTGGGTTCATAACAAAGGAATGTGAGTTATTTTCACACTTATTATATAGCTTGAAAAAGCACAGCTACAACGATATTAACCTAATTTAAATCCCATCTCTGGTGAATCCAGGTTAGAAAGCAATTACCTAAGTAAATACAAAAAGCAAAGTGTGAGACGAAACAAGATCTTTACTCGCTCCCCTGTCAGGACACGCTACAGGAGAATAATGTCATATTATGGGGCTTTGCAGAGAATACAGCATTGCCTTAGCTCTTCTGTCTTTTGTTTAAACGGGAATCCTATGACGTTTTATTGCACTGAGTTAAAAAACATTTTTTTTTGGGAGGGGGTGGGGGGGGGTGGGGGGTTACCATATATCTATGACCTACAGTATACAGATAACAAATTCTAGGCATTTTTTTGTTACAACCTCCTTTAAAGTGGTCTGTAAGGCAGCATTTCTACTCCGATCTAAAAAAAATTCCTTACAGCTTTAAGCTATTATCCTATAAATAGGAGATCTGCATCCAGACTGGAGATAACAGTATCTTTGTTTACATTCCAATGTTGTTACATTTGTGTGTAAACAACTGAAAGCAATCTCTGAGAAGCTCTCTGTGCTTCAAGCATACACACAGTTCAGAATAGCTCACTAGAAGATTGTAATATATAATAAAAAGCAGCTGGAATAAAATGCAATGGCAGCTTTCAGGGCAAGATAAACTACACTTTGGAAATTTGTAATTTGTAGAGAGACAATATAACTTGTGCACAAAAGCAAATAACTGATAACTGTATGAGTAATAAAAAGTAGGAAAACACATTTTTATTGAATGTTATGTCAGAGTTTCAGACCACTTTAAGACACAAAATTGGTGGTGGCACTATTAACAGTGCTTTTCATACGCATTGGACTAGTGCCTTCAAAGTTAGTGCCATTTAATAGGCCAGATAAAGACAAAACACAGTTCCCTTGGTGCGGTTGTTACTGCTTTGTGCATGAGTGGTTGCTAATGAGTGGATGCAAAAAAACCTCAGTGCTAGCTATTTGAAAGCCTATTGCTGGCCACTACCTGAGAAGTCACAGGCGTTTGTACTCAGCGGAGGTCTTTTTGTGTGTGGAGCACCACCCATTAACCACTAATAACTGAAATAATCCATTTCCTAGTAGTTAGATGTAGTGGTAAATATTAGTCTAGCTACGATAGCCTTAAACCAAATGTAACTTAGAAATGGTGAAGTCCGCTCAAACCGTCCACCTTGCAGGGTCAGAGCAGGAACGAGGCAACTTTACCTCAAATAGACAGTATCCAAGAAAGTGATGTTCCGCTCGATGATCCAGCAAAATAGAAAATCTTTATTGTGGCAGTAACACACGACACAACATGTCTGCTAACATGTTTCGGACACACAATGGTCCTTAATCATAGCATCAATCAATTGATTAAGGACCATTGTGTGTCCGAAACATGTTAGCAGACATGTTGTGTCGTGTGTTACTGCCATAATAAAGATTTTCTATTTTGCTGGATCGAGCGGAACATCACTTTCTCAAATGTAACTTAATGGGAACAAAATATCAGAGGGAAGAGACATTGCACATATGTGTACATGGGTTGGCATTCCCATATGACCATTTACCACTCAGGAAATTGATCAGAAATCTACTCATTAGCAGGCAGGGCTGGATTTCAGGAAATGCCACACTGGCCCAAGTCTAGGACAACTGCAAAGGGATAGATTAACACGAATGTGAAGACTGCAAATGGGGAGCAATACATAGAGGGGATCTGTGGCCCAAAGAAACTGTACATGAAAGAGAGGGACTGCTATACATGGCTGTTACACATGGAAAAGGGGGCTGCATATGGAATGGAGGTGGGACTGCTGCACATGGAAGGAGAACCCTGAGAAAGATGGCCTGGGGCAGACGTATAGCATAAATCTAGCCTTAGTCTGCATACAAATGTACTCTGGTTCTTGGCAGAGGCAGTTGGTGGGAGCCACCTCGGCTGAGACTCCAGCATGTGAACAGCGGCTCCTGACAGCCCTTGATCCGCTGGCGTTTGATCCGCCATGGCAGATCAACTCGGCCAAGGGTGGTGATTTTTTTCCTGTCACTGCCCACTCGATCACTTGCCACTCTGGTGTCACTCCTCCCCCCTTCATAGCAACAGATGAGCCAAATTTTCAACTGTGCACACCATACGGGGTATAAGCCATAGTGTAATGCTGGGTGCTCAGACAAATGTTTGAAGCACAACTTTACTGAAAACAATCAAGTAGAAGAATCAGATGTTGGCACGGCAATTTGATACAGATATGCTTATTCAGACCATGGGCTCGATTCACAAAGCGGTGCTAACCCAGTTAGAGACTTTAGGCGTGATAACCATTGCACCACGCTGGTGAAAAGCCAGTTTAGGCGTGATAGGTTTAGGCGTGATAAGTTTAGGCGTGATAAGTTTAGATAAGTTTAGATCCCGCGCAAAGTCCTGCACGCAAAGCAGCACCATTAAACTCTATGCGAAGTGCACCAGACTTTGCTAGCTCAAAACTTTTGATCAGCTGTGCACTGCGGTGCTAACCCAGTTGGTGCTATAGTTATCACGCCTAAACTTATCACACCTAAACTTAAGTTATCACATCTAAACTTATCACGCCTAAACTTATCACACCTAAACTTATCAAGCCTAAACTAAGTTTAGGTGTGATAAAGGGCTTTTCACCAGCGTGCTAACTGTTAGCACCGCTTTGTGAATCAAGCCCCTTGAATTGATACTCAAACATTTTGGAACGTCGGTGCATCCCTTAATCAAGAAAAATCAATACAAAATCTGGACTCTATGGTATAACAACATAAACCATCAGTTTGTTTAAAATTATATTTTAATTCTTTGTATTATCTTTTGCACAGGGGGTCACCAAGGTGACTTATACTCACACTCCCTCTTTCCTTCATTCAGGTTTTTTTTTTATCTCCTGGTGTGGGACTTTCTAGGGTAGTGTGTTCCTGGTGATTGCTGTCAGTTTCATGTTTTTATCAAACTGATGAGTTTATGTTGTTATCCCATAGATTCTAGATTTATTGCTTTTCCTTGACAAAGGGTTGCATCAACGCTGATAACAATGCATTCTGTTGTTATGGCTAATTAGATACAGATAAGTCTATTCAAACGTTAACAGAATGCATTGTTAGCGACAGGTCTGTACACAATTCTGCCCAAACTGTCTCCCTGTTGGCCAACATTTGTCGTACGTGTGTACCCAGCTTTAAGAACACAGATCCTCTCATGCATTCCATGCCTTAGGGCCCTTTTCCACTACCCTGAATTTTGCGATCTGATTCTAATCACCAACGAATCGCAAAATGCAGGGCACAGTAAAACTATTGGAAACGGCAGCGGCCATTCCCATTAGTGAGATCCAATTGTGTTGCGATTTTGTCCTGAGCCCAATCATCTACCTGCCGCGTTTTGGATGCAATTGAGCTCTACTATACTGAGTATAGTAGCTCAATCACAATTGCATTAGTGGAAATTGGTTTGAAAAGAGATTGCATTGCAGTGCGATTGCGTTTCATAGTGGAAAAAAATCCCATACACTGAGTATACAGAGTATACTGTCTATACAACTGCAGCCTCATCCTGCCTGAGCCTTAACTACTCCTGATGCTGGAGCATGACCAATTCCAATGTTCTTTCTGTTCCCTCCATCAGCAGGAAATTGCTCCATCATTCGCAGATCATCATCCCTCTGCCCAGTGGCGTTGCTAGAGACTATGGGGTCCCACAGCAAAATGTTTATGGGTCCATCAGATCTAGACACTCTTGAGCAATACCACCTGCCCCTACCCTATGGATATGATTTGACTTGGCAATTTCCATTTCCATGCCATGTACAGTCCATGGGCACCAACACAAAGTCAGAGGGTGGAGAAACAAAGTGAACACATCAAGTACCACTTGGGCCCCCTGCTTTCCAGGGCCCCATGGCAGTTGCAATGGCTATTTCTAAGCCCTTGCCTCTGCCCCCCTCCATAGCAACCAAACACGGTGTTAGCCTGACAGCTAGCAATGTGTCTGTATAGCTTTGTTCCCCGAATTGTCGCCTGAGAGATCGTTTTCAGATCACAAACGGGTGATAATTATTGCGTATGTGTACTCGGCTTTAGAACCTAGATGCCTGGTGCACATTAAGTGATTAACAGAAGGGGTGAGATCCAGTGAATAGCTAAGGAGCTGCGAGTCCCAATGCAAGTGTTACATTGACCCCCCACCCCCATCACTCTATACATAACAATTGATATGGCATAACAAAACCTGCCAATGGCAACTACAGTGTCAGAGGTACAAGAAGGGGATGGGGAACAGTTTGTTAATGATTACCACTATTCAAAGTATCTATAGAAGAGATTATTATGAACAGAGGACCAATACAGAGCTAATACTGTGCCCCTTGGGGCTCCTCTGGCCCAAATGCCCCGATGCGGTCGCAACCTCTGCAACCCATATTGCTGATGAGATCCCTCCGCCCCCTATTATTCATTATTTTTCTATTCCTGTTATAAACAAGCTGTGTGTTGCAGACATGCCAAGAGCATGGAAATGACCTGGACAGATATATGACGACGAGGCCCAATGGAAGCAATCACAGCGAAAGATCAGGCAGAGGAATGAGGAAATTTCAAGTATTTGCTCATCTCTGGTTGATAACATTGCGGGAACATTTTACATTCATAGAAGCACATTTCTCAAATTGGTTCACTTTCCGTAAAAAGAGAATAAACAAATCAATTTCTTAGGCACAAAAGCGTTATCATCTTTTTAATCTACAATGTCCAGAATAGTTAAGACTTGGAATTGCAACATTTGCTCAAGCTGAATGCAAAATATTTTCCTCCTAAACTCTCATTCTCTGCCCCGGCATTCAGAATGGAAGATGAGATTTCTGCATATTTCAAACCAATAAGTCTTTGTTATCAGCGTTGGGTTGTAGCATGCGGTGAATACCATAATACTGAGGCAGGCTTTATTGCATGTGAAATGTGATACCTTGGATGTCTGAATTCCATCACTCTGTCTACAGTATTTCATATGTCGTCAGAGCACATTAAAATGTAAATATTGATGTTAACCGAATTTATATATATATTATTTGTTTTAAAGTTGAATTTCATCTTTTTTTTTTTAGTTTCAAAAACCATTTTATCCAGCCATAGACCCTAAACAAGCATGCAGCAGATCAGGTTTTCTGACAATATTGTCAGATCTGACGAGATTAGCTGCATGCTTGTTTCTGTTGTTATTCAGACACTACTGCAGCCAAATAGATTAGCAGGACGGCAGCAGGCATGGTCGGAAGAGGCGATTTCTGATTCCGCGGGAATTCCTCCTTCCGTAATCACGAAATTCCACTACAGCTACATTCCGGCGGTATTCTGAGGTAGTCCGCATTTTGACGGCACAATTTCTGTACTTTTAAAAGGATTTCCGTATATTTTCGAGGTATTACTCATAGGCTCTTTTAAAACATGGTTTTCATTTCCGCACTGTAAGATGAACAATACTGTTGATGATTACAGTCTATTGTCAATAAAGTTGATCTGTATTTTTTAACTTTGGCTAAAAAAACACACTTTCGTAAATTTCCGCATTTGTTTACGGAAATCCGTTTCTTTTGTAATCGGATTCGGCAACGCTGATTGGGCAGCGCCCAGGCAGAAGATCATACATGCCAACTCAGGGAGGAGCCACATGCGAAAGTAACACATGTGGGAGCAGTGGATGCGGTGGCGTGGGAGAGCGAGCGGAAACCCGAGTAAACATCTTAACGGCGGCCAGCCCGGGAGGCCGCACGGGGTGGAGCCCATTCCCATACTCCACAGGCTTACCAGATGCTTGTCACATGTGAGTGGAACCTTTTAAATAAACAGTCTATTTTACTGAGATATCTGCGCAATGAGAATATTTGTTTGTATTGAGGTGCATTTGTGACCCAAGAAGAAGGCAAGGAATCTTGTTCGAGTGGCAATAGCCATAAGGTGTGGGGAGCCTGACAAGTACCCCAAAGGCGTTCTAAGGCCACTGTAACTACTGGCCCATCAGAGTTGGTGAGTGTGGATCCTTTAGGGCGTTCCTGGTGGTGGTTGCAGTTCATATACAGTGAATCTATGATGGAGCGCTGATCTGATGCAAAGATAATATTTAGAAGATCATACATGTCACTTCCAGGAGTCCATTTGGACGGCTAGACTGAACAGTGTAGTGACCAGGAGCGACATCAGCATCATTTCTAGTGATTTCAGCAGCTTTTTGGTAAGTGTATTAATGTGTATATATATATATATATATATATATATATATATATATATATATATATATATATATATATATATATATATATATATATATATGTTTATGAATTCAATTATCCATACATATTTTTTTCATCTTTTCCTTTTTTTTAGTATTATTTTCTTTATTCTGTTTAGCTAGCTACTAGCTAGTAGCGCTAGTTACCAATTTTTTTTTTTAAGATGGACAGTCCCTGTCAGTCACTTTTTTAAAGAACGCTATCACTCAGCACACAGAGGCTGGGTCTGCATATAATGCCCAGCCTCTCTTACTATATTTTGCCCCCCCCCCTCCCTTTGCTTTGCTGTGCCCCCAAACTAGACTCAGACTGTATTATATACAAGAGGGGCGGGATAGACTCTGATAGGTAGCTAGGATCTGGTTGCTAGGGCCCTTGATTGGTGTGAATTTATGAAGAATACTATTGGACAGTATATTTCCATTTAAATTACATTTTCTGGAAATGTTTGCGGATTTCCACATATTTATACAGTGACCCGTAAAATCCGCATATGAAAAACGTTTTTAGCGCGGTAACCTTTCACTGATCATGATTGGTCAATTAATTCCGCATCTCCTGATTGGTCAAAAAATTCCAATTCGTAATTGACGGTATTCCGCATATTCTTAACAATTATGAAGCTGAAACCGGATCCGCTTTACTAGATCCGTTTGACTAAAAAATACAGTGTGAACCGAGTGTTATCAGTAGGTGTAGGCAAGTGTTTGTGTGTGTGTGTAAGGGGGGGGGGGGGGGGGGTATCCACAATCATGTACAGTAAGTGATTTTTGAAGCCTGTATCAATGCTTTGTACATACATTCTCCTCTACCTACAATCTTTTTGCTTTTATAAATGCACAATCAGCATGCTATTAAAGAGAACCAGAGATGAAGCACCCTCGTGAATTTTATCATAAAAATCAATGAGAACATGACAGTAAACACCTACCATGCTTTTAGTTTTGTTCTTCTCTGCCTAATTACTCTGCTATCAGCTGTGATAAGAAGCCACCGACTGAGTAGTCTAAGATTGACCTGGAATCAGATTAGCTGAGTCCGTCTGCTGTGTGAAGTCATTTCAAGCCCTCCCCCTCCTGACTCAGCCTTCCTGCTTTGCATACACAGCTGGATAGGAGTTCGGCTGTGTATAATTACCTCCTCCGCACGTCTGCCTCTTCTGCCGCTCGATCCAAGCCCTGGTCGGGAGAAATCCAGGTCGGGCTTCTGCGCTGCGGGAGGATGACGTCACCGGCGCTCCTCAGCGTGGACGGGGGCATGCGCATTTGGCCTCTCTATACTGCGCATGCGTCCCCCAAGCTAGGCTGGTACGCTGAGCAGCGCGGAAGCGCTGCTAGCGTACATAGTAACAACTTGAGCTGCTCATGACCCGGAACTAGAAGGGCATGAGCCGGCGGCCATCTTGGAAATCTCCCGGGGGAAAAATATAAAAATATGACAAATAAGGCACACAACAGCGGCGAAAATAGAGGTAAAGTGATTTCCTCTGTAAGCTATTGAAATATATATATATTGTGTGCTAGCATTCATCTCTGGCTCCCTTTAAAGTAATATGTTATGTTTGTTAAAGAAAATTCTATGAGGCATTCCAGTGCTACAAAGGTCATTTTTTAATTGTGTGTTATTAAAAATTAACACCACAAAATTTAATAATCTATGCTGGCTATAGCATATGGGGAAAAATACTATACCAATAAATTGCAACTACATATATTAATTACTATTTTTAATTATCATGTATTTGTATAACACTTCATTACAGAGTCCATAGTCATTTCACAGACTGTCTCACAGACTGTCTCATTTCACGGACTGCCTCCTGGGGAGATCCTCTGAGATCCCTCAGAGGATCTCCCCAGGAGAGGACTTGTGTAAATTAACATATAAAGAGATAACACAGGTATTTCAAGGTAAGGACTAGTTGTCAGATGGTAGCAGGTAACAAATGTCTAAATATTATGTAGCACTGACTTTTTTCACAGTGCTTCACAGAGTTCATAGTCATTTCACTGACTGTCTCTCAGATCATGTCATAATTTAACCTCTACCACACTCATAGTTTAGTGTCCCTGTCATGCACTTTTTTGGTGGGGGGGGGGGGGGGTGACTAAATTGTGTAGGACAGGGTGAAAGGGAAACGTGGTAACATTAGTTAAAAACAAATGAAAAAAAAAAAGAGTTGGCTTACCTCAATAGATGAGACAAGTATTGGATAAAAAAGTATAGTTTGTTTGCACTATGGCAACACATTTCGTGTCAACCCCACCCCCACCCCCTCCCTCAGGCCAATATAAAAGCCAAGCACTGAGCTATTTTACTCTCTGCTGTACCACTATGGGCCATATGCAATTCACTTTTTCACCTGAGTTTTCTCCTAGGTGATAATTTTTTAACTTGTCAATAAAATGCCTTTTAAGCCCCCAGCAAGCAAGAAAATACTCAAAATAATTTTAATAGTACTTTCTCAAGTACTTTTTGGTACTTTTTTAGTTGAAAAGTGCCGGAAAGTTATTTTAAATTGAAGATGAAAAATTATCTCCTAGGAGAAAACTCAGGTGAAAAAGTGAATTGCATATGGCCCAAGGTGTTCAGTGATTTCTTTTATTGTTTGTGGTTATAAATATTGAAGAAAATACAAATATGTAGAAAGACATTTTACATTTCCTTGCTCGTGTTGTATTCTTAGAAGATCTGGGATACCTTACACTTACCAGAAGATGACTGCGGTGTCCCTCAGAGGAATCAGACCAAAAAAAAACCGCAAACAGGAAAATGTTTCTTTCAACAAGAACTTTGTCTCAATTATCTTCTGCTCTTTCCCTGAAACTTTTATTTTGATGGCTTTTAATGTTGTTACCTGCTCTTTACTATAAACAGAGTTGTAACACTGGCTTTCTGGTCCTTTCAAGCATCAAAAAAAAAAGGAAAAATAAAAAAAAAACTGCTCAAAGCCTTCTTTAAAAGGCTTGTTTGTTTTTTAATGCCCCAACGCCCGCATTATACAGAGCTTGTTAGGTCATCTATCAAAAACATACATATTGATGAATATTCTACTTTATAGACATTTCCCTTAATTTACGAGTTTCTTGAAAAGCTGCTGGAAGTTTCCAGATAATTAGATTTTTTTCTCCCCCCTTTATTTCCATAGTATTTAAATGCACTTGAAATATACCATTCGTCACCAGGTAAAACCTTTCAACAATGGTGCCATTCGCCAGCCTGGGCTCCAGAGAATTTAACTCTGATTGATGGCAGGTCAACTCGAATTGGCTGGCAGAATTTCCAATTTTCTTTTGGGAAATTGCTCATTTCTTGAAGTCTATTCCTATTTTTACAAGTGGACAGCAGGCTGAGATTATACATTACTAGGTGTCCAAGTGTAAAATTGTGATGGATGGCTCTGGGTCGAGAGAAAGAGTCAAATGTTTAATTTAGATTTCTTTTTTTGGGGTGGGAAATACAAATATCAAGTGCTGGAACTTGAACATATATATTTACTTTTCCACTTGAAGATTTTAAACCGTGGAGACACTGTATATAAACCTTAAAAGTGGAAAATGAAATACTGTACATTTCCTGGTGACCAGAATAATATGGACTGGTATGGAGGAGAGAAAGTTTAGGTAGTAATAATGTTTAAAGGACAACCGAAGTGACATGTGACATGATGAGATAGACATAGGTATGTGTAGTGCAAAGCACACAAAATAACTAGGCTGTGTTCCTTTTTTACCTTCCTCTGCCTTAAAGAGTTAAAGGACAACTGGAGTGAGAGGGATATGGAGGCTGCCATATTTATTTCCTTTTAAGCCATACCAGTTGTCTGGCTGCCCTGCTGATCCTCTGCCTCTAATACTTTTAGCCATAGATCTTGAACAAGCATGCAGAACAGGTTTTTCTGACATTGTCAAATCTGACAAGATTAACTGCATGCTTGATTCTGGTGAGAATCGGACACTTCTCCAGCCAAATAGATCAGCAGGGCTGCCAGACAACTGGTATTGTTTACAAGGAAATAAATATGGCAGCCTCCATATCTCTCTCACTTCAGTTGTCCTTTAAACATCAGGTATGTGTCAGAATCTGCTCTGCTGGCCTTGATTCCTTGGACTGTGTTGTTTCCTATGCAGTTTGCATGGTGCAGCCCAAGGAAAAGTGGCCTTACTGTCAGTTTGCAAGCCTGACTGATTTGCATCCACTTATCTTGCAGATCTGCTTGTCTGCTTCCTTTGGAGGTTTAGTATAAATGTCACTTCCTCCCAGAATTCCTTGCTCGACATAGTTTTCTGATTAGGGGAACTTACCTTGGAGCCTCAGCCTCTTTTGTAT
This sequence comes from Hyperolius riggenbachi, assembly GCF_040937935.1. NCBI lineage: Eukaryota > Metazoa > Chordata > Amphibia > Anura > Hyperoliidae > Hyperolius > Hyperolius riggenbachi. The sequence goes on along the minus strand of NC_090656.1, from coordinate 64,644,946 downwards.
CTTGTGGCGAATATTCTAGTGTAGTTAATTATTGGGGAGTGCATTTTGCACTTCCTATAGGCAGTCAGGTTCTGTCTTATTTGTACTGTTTATTCCTGTGCTGTCTTGTCTTGTCCTTGCGATTGTACTGTCACCTGCGGTGGCTGACAGTGAATAGTTTGGTTTCGTTCCTAGATCGCATTCGCCCTACCGGTAGAGGCGGTGGATCTCCTTTGTCTGACTCTTGGAGTATAACCTTAGCTGCGGTTGCTATTGGTTGCTCCTTTAATCTCTTTTGTCCAGCACGGACGCTTGCTGTTGTCTGGGGTGAGGCAACCAAATAGCAAGCGTTCGCGATATTTGTCTGTCGTCATTGTTTGTGTTCAATTGCTAGTTAGGGTTGGTACGTTTTGTCGCTGTTACGCTTATCGTGCGGTGGCCGTACAGTTAACGTGCTTGTCTCTGTTGCGCATATCGTGCGGGGACCGCGTTTAGCTACGGTAGTTCATTTGTTGTTTTATTTGACATTTAGATTGTGGTTCTTTGCTGTGTCTTCCTTACTCAGTCACGCTCGGTCTTTACTCAGTCTTGTGTTGCTGATAGCAATCGCTTCTCTTGCGATTAGCTTTCTCACTCTGGTCTGCTTTGACGTGATATGTCTATCATCGCGGGGTGGCGACTAGATTGGTGGACATTCATGTTGTCTGTCTCTGTCTTTGCTTTCTTCTGAGTTATTGCTTTGTTGCTCAGTCGTGCAATTTCAATCTGGCATCTGTGGCTGTGCAGAGGGTTTATTCCTCTGCACTCCACAGCTCCATCTGCTGGTTGGAATTCTCCTCTACAAATCAATACTGGGTACTTTGCTTCTGTGACTGTGGCGATTTCCTCCTGCTTCAGCACACGTGGTGAGCGCTGGCTGGAAATCGCCTGCAGATCATTACAGTATGAAAGTGACCTGAGTCAGAACCTGGTCAGACTAGTTCAGACTATAGCATTACCTCACTGATAAGGTGAGATGTGGGATATCTAAAAAAAAGTCATTTTAGGTGAAGGAGGAGAGATACAATTGTTTTTCTCATCAGTTTATTTTCACCTCAGATGTCCTTTAACCACTTAGTGACATGCAGACGTATTAAAACGTCCTGTTGGGGCTGGTGCACACCAAGCAGGTCTTTGAGCGTTTCTGCAGCCGCTTGCGGCTGCGGATACGCTTGGTCAATGTATCTCAATGGGGTGGGTCACACCAGAGCGGGAGGCGTTTTGCAGAAACGCATACTCCCGGGGTGAGGCATTTTTTGGATTGCGGAGGCGTTTCTGCCTCAATGTTAAGTGTAGGAAAAACGCAAACCGCTCTGACAAACGGCAGATCAGAGCGGTTTTCCAGGCAGTTTTGTTACAGAAGCTGTTCAGTAACAGCTTTACTGTAACAATATATGAAATATGTTACACTTAAATCCGCAGCAGCAATCCGCAAAACGCCTCATAAAAATAAAAAAAAACGTTTAAAATTCTGCTAGCATTTTGCAGATCTGCTAGCGGGTTTTGGTGTGCACCAGGCCTTGGAGCCGCTTAATGGCTCCAGGACGTTTTAAAAACGTCATGCGTTGCTGCTGCTGTGTGCGCTCCCGTGTGTGCGTGCACGCACATGTGAGCTCCCACGCATGCACATGCAGTCCTGTGCACGTGCACGTGAAAATAGTAAAAACGAACCCAAAAAAAACCACATCTTTGAAGAAAATGCCATTTAAGCCACCAGCAAGCAAGAAAATGCTCAGAATAATTTTGCCAGTACCTTGACACCTACTGTTTGGAACTTTTTAAATTACAGAGTCCTGAAAAGTTATTTTAAACAGAAGATGAAAAAATATCTCCTATGATTAAAAGGGACTTGAGAAAAGTCCTAGGACCTCTACCTGCTCTGCTGTTTCAGTAACCTGTGAACACACCCCCTTGTTCTTACATATAAATTCTTCCCCAGTATTTTGTTCTCTGACAGTGCTCTTCCTCCAGGAGTAATTACTGCATTCCCTGAAGCTCATTTCATGTTATAAACCCCAATCCACCCCCTTTGCAAAACTTGTTAAGTCCTCCCAAAAAATGAACTTTCCAAAGTGTGCCGTAAAAACGCACGGGACAAAAAACTACTTATTACCAGAAATCCTAATATTGCTTACCAGGTCGCCTACCCCACCAAGACCTTGCATAATCACTCCTTGTTATAAAGATTAACCTACGCATGTGACCCTTGCATACACCTAACTGTTGCCTAACACTATCCCTCCTTCATAATCCCCTAAGAAGCAATTGCACCCCAAACTAGTTTTAGAATAAACATTAAAGTAGACCTAAGCTGAAGCTCGGATTACAAAGGAAATACTTAAGAAGAGGTAAGCCTCTGGATCCTATGGAGGCTTCCCCGGTCCTCCCTGCTCCTGCTGCTGCTTGCTCCCTTAACATCATGGCCTTGCTTCTCTTCTGGCATGATTGCAGGCGCATGGGACCCACCCAAGCATGGCCAAGCCTGCACAATAGCCCAGAGCCACTTGTGCAAGATCGGCTCCAGCTTACTGTGCTGGCACTGTTGTAGTCGCGCAGGTGCAGTACACCCATGTTTGTGCCAGAAGAGGAGTGTGGCCCCAATGCTCTCACCCACAAGCCCTTGTTGGTAATCTTTAGGGGGTCCACGTTCATCAATGGAGGAATAGAGGAGAGAGTGGAAAGTCTCCATAGGATCCATAGGCTTTTTCTATTCTTAGGTATGTATGCGCTTTCCTTCCCGAGGTGCGCCTTGGGTACACTTTGCAATTTTTCATATTAAAAGGAGTATGTTTGTGTATCTATTCTCATAATCAAAAAAGTATTTTTGCTGCAAAAATTACTTTGTCAAAAATCGCACTGCTTGCGGATCGCAAAACATTAGTTACATGAAAGCTAATGTAAATCAATGGGGGAGACATTTCCATTAGTGCGATGCATTTGCGACTCTACTTTTCTACTACTACTACTTTTCCGAATCGCAACTGCCGTGCCTACTTCTTTTTTTCATGCCCTTGAGCTCCTATACTTTACAGATGTCGGTGCTATATAACTACTAAATAATGATAATGATAATAATAGGATCACAAGAAAATCGAACAGCAATTGCACCGCCATGCAATTTTTCTGCGATTCGGCTCCGATGCAAATCTCAAACAGAAACGCACTGCAAATGCTCCATATACCCAACAGATCGTGGTGGAAACATTGCGGAATCATAGTAGTGGAAAATAGAAAAAAATGTGATCACATAGTAGCACGTATGTTAGTGGAAAAGGCCCTCACTCAGCCTCTGCAGAGGACCAGGAAGAGATTGGCATCTGGAGTTCGGCTTTAAATCTAAATCGAGTCCACAAGCTTAGCATAATTACAGCCTTGAGCTCCTGGGGCTTACGGTAAAACCAATGCAATATCACCGTTGACTGATGTCTCACAGAAGTTCGGCAAGTCAAAAAGCAGATTCAGTGTTTATGCCAATGTGAAGTTGTTGTTCAACGTGAATAAATCCTATCCAGTTTCTTCATTATGCTGTAGCATCTGAACCCATCCACGTACCACATGGGACGGCACATAGAGCTGTAGGCTAGAAGTTATAATAATTCTGAGAATCTTATAATAGCACCCTTTACTTTGATCAGTGAATATTGCATTGGATATTGTATGAGACGCCGCAATAAATTCAGTACAGGTGCAACGTGGGCCTGGAAAGAAATAAACAAGATATATGGCTTGTACACAGGAGAATGTCACTGCGCTGAATTATTCCCAAGCAGAACCTCAATAAAATTAGGTTCCGTACTCGGCAGCTTTCATGTTTAAATTTTAATTAGCCCTGTTTATCAAATTTTGCACAAAATGAGTTTATAGCATTAAATCTTCAGCGCTTAAGATGTCCCAGCAGAACAAGAAAATAATGCGAATTTGTGACCCCTGCTGTTTCTTTTGATATTCTCTTCCAATCTGTTATAGATATTATGACATTACATGGCCTGCTCTTCCATTAATATTACTTCTTTCTCTTTGCTATCATCTGTTATCTAATTTATTTTATTGGAGGGTTAATTAATCTTTCTTCCCATGTTTTGCTAGGGCTGTTTTCCTACTTACTGGGGTATTGATTTGGAGGTTTCAAAGCCATTTTTTAAAACCATATTTTGCTGGCTGCTTTGTGAAAGCACGATTTGTATCTAAACCATGTTTATCATTGTGAATCCTGTGCGTAAGAATTAAAGGGGTTTTTACATCATTGGTCAGCCTTTCGATTTTTATTTCCTGTTGAGAAGATGTTCTGTTGTTAAAACAAGTGTGATTTGAAAAATAAACTGTTAAAATAAATAATCGTATCTATTGCCCTGACTCTAAATAGGACTTTCCTGGAAATCCATAATCTTGTTTTTGTATTTTAAGGCACCTGAAGGCACCTGAAGTGAGAGGGATATGGAGGATGACATATGTATTTACTTTTAAACAATACTAGTTGCCTGGCTGTCTTGCTGACCCTCTGCCTTCAATGCTTTTAGCCATAGACCCTGAATAAGCATGCAGTAGATCAGATGTTTTGGACAATAATCTGATAAGCTTAAAGAGACACTGAAGAGAAAAAAAAATATGATATAATGAATTGGTTGTGTACTATGAATAATTACTAGAAGTTTAGCAGCAAAGAAAATATTCTCATATTTTTATTTTCAGGTATATAGTGTTTTTTCTAACATTGCATCATTCTATAATATGTGCAGATTACACAACACTCAGCATTCAAAATGATTCTTTCAGAGCAGTCTGTGAACTAATGACCTCTCCTCTGGCAGAGAAAAAGTAAATAGTCCAATAACACTTGAGATAATAAAAGTCAGATAACAGCCCTCTCCACGACTTTGAAAGTCACAGAGCTTAATTGCTTTGTTGCATAGAGATAACAACTGGAGTTTCTTAACTCTTCCTGTACTGGAAACAATTAGACTGATGTATCTGATCTTAATGTTTTATTTTTTAGCTGTACTACACATACAAATCATATCATAATTTTTTTTCCGCTTCAGTGTCTCTTTAAGACCCAGAGCCTTCCCTTTTCTTAGGCGAGTGTCTGATTTTTGTTTATTTTTAGGCTTTAGAGTAATTCTGAGAAATACAGCTTATTTCTTCTGTAAAGAGAACCTGTGTACCAATTATGTGTACCATGACTGTACCTCAATCGTGGACACCGTTAAGGTCATCAAATTTGCAGATGATACAAAAATCATCTGCCTTATCAGCGGTAATGGAGATCATGCCTACTGCAGTGAGATTGAGAGGATCTGCAACAACTTCGTTCTCCATGCTGCAAAGACTTTTGAACTGATCATGGATTTTAGGAGGCTCCCAGCCAACCTCCATCCACCCCCAGTACTCATTCTGCAGAAAGAGGATTCCAGGGTACCAAGTGTTTGTTTCCTTGGGAAAACAATAATTAACAACCTGAGATGGGGCAGAACACCACTAAAACCCAAAAGAAGACACAACTGAGGTAATTCTTCTTGCACCAGCTGAAAAAATGTGGTTTACCATGGGAACAGCTCATCAGCTTCTACACAGCCACAGTTGAATTCATCCTTTGCTCCTCCCTTATTGTCTGGTATGCAGGGGCGTCCGCCAGGGCCGGTTTAAGCAACAATGGGGCCCCAGGGCAAAATAAGCCTGGGGGGCCCCCCCAACATATACCCCGGAACAAAAATCGGTATATCTGTATAGCGATCCCTGGCCAAAGCATTGCGGCTGCGTATGGACCCCCTGGAAACCGCGTCAGGAAATGTATTGCTCTTTCTTTTTATACATGTAAAATTACACTACCGTTAGGTTTGCTACTAAAAGTGACATTTACCGCATTTAAAACTATACTTTTTTCCTTCTAAACTTTAAAATCGATTTTCTCAAAAACTATAAGGTCTTTTTGAAAAATAGTTTTTTCCTCTTATTCCTAAGGATCTCCTTAACATATCTTGCAAATTTAGGGTTTCTAGCATTTAAGGTGAATTTGTTATTAACCATTAAAGTCAGCAGGTTTTTAAATGTGTTTTTTTTTCCTTTGAAACTTTAAAGAGAAACTCCAACCAAGAATTGAACTTTTTCCCAATCAGTAGCTGATACCCCATTTTACATGAGAAAGACAATGATTTTCACAAACAGACCATCAGGGGGCGCTGTGTGACTGATTTTGTGCTGAAACCCCTCCCACAAGAGGCTCTGAATACCGCGGTACTGCTGGCAAACTGCCACAATGTAACAATGTTCAGAGACAGGAAATAGCTGTTATTAGCTGTCTATAACAGACAGAGCAGCTAGAAACAGCTAAATAACCTGCCCACAGTAACAATGTCACCATGTAATAAATGTCAGAATGTGAATCTGGGAGAGGAAAGATTTTACAATGAGCAAACACTGACTAAATCATTTATACATAATTATGGTAAAAAATGAAGCACTTTTTTTTACTACATTATTTTCACTGGAGTTCCTCTTTAAAATTGATTTTCTCAGGAACTATAAGGCCGATTTGAAAATTTTTTTTCCTCTTGTAGCCACTGGGGGCCCCTACAAGCTCTGGGGCCCTGGGGCAGCTGCCTCCTCTGCCTTAATGGTAGCGCCGGCCCTGGCGTCCGCCAGTGACAAAACTCCACAGAATAATCAGTGCTGCAGAAAAGATCATAGTATCGCCTCCTGCCACCCTTGGATCTCCTCCACACTACCAGAATGAGGTCATGGGCCACCAGAATCTCATTTGACTCCTCCCATCCAGGCAGTCGCTTCTTCCAACTGCTACCATCAGGTCAACATTTTAGAGCCGTCCCCTCTTGGACCACCAGGTACAGGAGCATGTTCTTACCCCAGGCTGGCCTCCTACTGCACTCTAGCCTCCCTGCCAAGTTGCAGCACTCTAATCCAATGGGAAGCATCACATCACTTTGCCTGTAGCCGTCCCCTAACTACCAGCACTCCTGTTCCCGAAACTCTAGCCCACTCCTAAGCTGTTAGAAGTCTTGTTTATCCACCCTGCTCTTAAATGCTTGCTTTGACACCTCACATATTGACTATGCCACGTCTGCCTTATGTCACATTGACAATGCCATGTATGTTCCTTTTGTACTGTATTTCACTGTTTTGTACTGCCATTGCCATGTGTACCATAACCAATTCTGAGTACGCCAAATGGCGCACTTGGCGAATAAAGTGATTCTAGTCTGTGATGTAATATATATATATATATATATATATATATATATATATATATATATATAATATATATATATATATATATATATTGAGATTAAACTATAAATGTCTGGCCATGTCCCTATCTCTAATGCTGGGTTTACACCATACAATTTTCTGTTAGATTTACCTGCCAGATAGATAAAGTTCAACATGTTGGAAATGTATTTATCTTACGATCTATCTGCCGAGCAATTAAGCATTGTTCTACACAGCAGGAGATAAACAGAAGACAATGCGCCAGAGATAATGACCATTCTCTACCGAAAATAATCTAATTATGCATTCTAACAGAAGAATCTAACAGAAAATCTAACAAAAAAATCTAACATAAGAATCTAACAGAAAATTGTATGCTGCAAACCCAGCATAACATTAGAAAACTGAGGAATGGCCCACACACACACTCTGCAATGTCCTTACTGTTCTCTCTCCATATTATCAAGTCCATCTCTTCATGGGGGATTCTTAGCATGGCCTTTATTCTTTATAAAGTCATTCCATGAAAAAGATTTATACAAAGATGCTGGCCAGCCTCCTCTGCTTGCTGAACACTTTTTTGGTTGTTGGATGGAGCAACTGCCATTCACTAAGTGCTTTTAAAAATAAAGAAAACCCTGAGAACCCCCCTCCCCCCCCCCCATGAATAAGGTGGGCTAGTCCAAATCTGTCGGTAATATCTGACTTCTACTACCTAACAGCAACATAGGAAAACATTAATTTATGGCTCATTTTACTTTGGAAGAAACGTACTTCTTTTTTGTATGTTTACATGTATTTTAAATTTTAAGATTTTCGCAACAGAGGTCCTTTAACTCTACAGGCATCCTTTAGCCACTTCAGCCTTCAGTGTTCTTCACCTTATGCATCCGAGCAACTTTCATCTCCCATTCATTTGCCAAATAACTTTATCACTACTTATCACAATGAAATGATCTATATCTTGTTTTTTTGAGTGGTACATTTTGCTAACAATGATTTTATTTTAAATTCATTTTAACAGGAAGATTAAGAAATGGAAACAATTCATTATTTCTCAGTTTTTGGCCATTATAGTTTGAAATTAATACATGCTACCGTAATTAAAACCCATGTATTTTATTTGCCCATTTGTCCCAGTTATTACACCATTTAAATTGAATCCCTATCACAATTTATGGCGCCAATATCTTATTTGAAAATAAAGATGCATTTTTTCAATTTGCGTCCATCACTATTTACAAGCTTATAATTTAAAAAATTATATTAATATACTCGCTTGACATGCATATTCAAAAAGTTCAGATCCTCAGGTAACTATTTATGTTTTTGTTTTTTTTATTAAAAATTTTATTTGGGTAATTTTTGGTATGGGAGGTAAACAGTTAATTTTTAATGTAATATAATGTATTTATTAAAAAAAAATGTATGAAGGTGTAGTTTTACTATTTGGCCACAAAATGGCCACAGTCAAAAAGTCCTGGAAGCAAATAATCTCGCTTCCAGGAAGCATTAGGCGGGCATCAAATTTTTTTTTCTGCAGAAATAGGCAGTTTTTCTGTGGGGGACTTAGATCAATGAATGGGAACTATATTGCCATTCATTGATCTCGGGGCTAATTGCAGGTGGCGGGAGCACGCACGATCGTGCACATAGCACAGTGGCAGCAGCAGAGTCTATATGGATGGATATGTCCGTCCAGATAGACTTAAAGGAGTCATCAGGGATAATTTAATAAAATAAGTGCTACTTACCGGGGGCTTCCTCCAGCCCCAAGCTCCCAGCATGTCCCTCATCGCAGCTCTCCCCGCAGCTGTTCGCCGCAGCTCCGTCCCGGACCCCGGCAATTACATCAGGGTGACCTCCAGGTCGTCCTGTACTGTGCCTGCACCGCCTCGTGGGCCGGAACGCACTGTGCTTCAGCCCACATGGCGGTGATTGACAACGCCGCTCATGCAGGCGCAGTACAGGCCGACCTGGAGGTCACCCTGACGTCACGCCGGGGACCGGGACGGAGCTGCGGCGAACTGCTGCGTGCAGAGCTGCGGTGAGGGACATGCTGGGAGCTTGGGGCTGGAGGAAGCACCCGGTAAGTAGCACTTATTTTATTAAATTATCCCTGATGACTCCTTTAAGTGGTTAAACAAGCTTTATGACAGGTACAGTAAAGGTGCCCATACATCAGGCGACTTGGCAGCTGATCGTCCATTCAATTCTATGATTATAATCGAATCAGAAGAAAATTGGTGCCACCAAGATCATGGCCGATCAATGATATGACCAATTTCAGGCCGAAACTGGTCACAGGTGATGATCGGACATGCTGAAAGATGTCAGACTGACATGCTCGATTGGGTGAGCAGCTATAACAGCATGGGATAACAGGAAAAACAACAAATGCAACGGGACTCCCTGCGATGTCCCTCCTAGTGTAAAATGTGCCCCCTTCCCCCGGGGTCCCACGTATGTATACTTTACCTGTTGGTGTCCTCGGCTATCTCTGTCTCTGCACTCTTCCTCACATACATGTGCACCACGTTGTTGCCAGCATAATGTGGGTACGTGTGCGAGGAAGAGGACAGAGCCAGCGGAAGATACAGACAGGTAAAGTATTAATTCACTGTCACCACGGTGGGGGGCGCATTTTACACTAGCGGAGACAGCGCCAGGGGTGGCAAGGTGATGAGGCAGCGTCACTAGGCTGAATCCTTCAAGATTTCATGCTGAAATTAATCGAGAATCGGCCTGCGGTGTATAGGCAGCTGACATATCTCTCTCCGATCAGAGAGAGATCTTTCTCTTGGTTGGATGAACGGAAGAGGCGATTTCCGGTATCGTGGTAACTCCGCCTACCGTGAAAACGAAATTCCGCTACTGCTACATTTTGGTGGAACAATTTCCGCAATGTTAAAGGGAACCTAATGGATGTTTCCTTTTAAACAAATACCAGTTCCTTGGCAGTCCTGTTGATAACTTTGACTTTAGTGGTGGCTGAATCACAATCCTGAAACAAGCATGCAGCTAATCCAGTCTGACTTCAGTCAGAGCACCTGATCTGCATGCTTGTTGAGGGGCTGTGGCAAAAAGTATTAGAGACACAGGATCAGCAGGAGAGTCAGGCAACTGGTATTATTTTAAAAGGAAAAATCCACATCCTCTCAGTTTAGGTTCCCTTGAAAAGGATTTCTGTAAATTTCCGAGGTATTACTCACAGGCTCATTTGAAACATTGTTTTTGAAACATCGTAGGCCATGGGACCTAGAGGTTGTTCCACGGCGGTCATCACAAATTTTTTTTTGTAGCAGCAGGAGTTGTCGTAGGCCATGGGACCTAGAGGTTGTTCCACAGCAGTCGTTACAATTTTTTGGGGAGCCGCAGGAGTTGTCGTAGGCCATGGGACCTAGAGGTGGTTTCACAGCAGTCATTACAATTTTTTTTGAAGCAACAGGAGAAGTTGTAGGCCATGGGACCTAGAGGTGGTTTCACAGCAGTCATTATAATTTTTGTTTTGAAGCAGCAGGAGTTGTCGTAGGACCTAGAGGAGGTTTCACAGCAGTCATATTTTTTTTTTGAAGCAGCAGGAGAAGTTGTAGGCCAAAAGCATAGGGTTAGGATAGAATATAACATTGGACAGATGCAAAAGCTGCATTTTTATGATCTTAAAAAGCAAAAATATAAGAGGATAGTAATAGGCAGCAGAGCTTGAGAGGGAGACCATTTGAGGCTTGAAAAACAGCAACATTTTAATTTAGTCTGTCTAATCGTCATCATGAATCAGTGAGAGGGGCCTTGTAATTATCACTGATCCATGACTCGTTCATTTTAATGAATGTTAGTATGTCCACATTGTCTGTGGACAGACGGGTCCATGGGTCGGTGACCACCCCACCTGCAGCATTAAATACTCGCTCAGAAAGAACACTGGCGGCGAGGCATGCAAGAACCTCCAGTGCATACTGAGCGAGTTCAGGCCAGGTATCCAGTTGTTTTATCCAATACTCCTCCATGGGGTCATCATTACTCTTCATATTGTCTGGAGCACTGGCTGACCAAGTAATCATTCGCCATAAGGGCCAGCCGCTGGCGATGACTACTTTGCACGCTGGTGGTGCTGCAAGGAGTATCTGGCATTGGCTGATAAAATTCCTTCAACATATTCAGCAGGTTCACAGATTGGCTAATGGTGCTGCTGCTGGGAGTGGGACCACCAGACCTTTGCTGAGTGTGATGAGGCTTAGTAGCTTGGGCCCGAGATACAGGTTCAGGAAACGCATCTTGAAGAAGGGCATCCCGGATGTGGCTCATCCTGGCGTCTGCTTAGGAGGGGGGTATGAACTGCCGCATTTTCCCCTTGCACCGGAAATCTAAGATGGTGGCCGCTCACACATGTCGAGCCTTGATTTTAAAGTTTTAATCTGGGGGTCCTTACGGAGGCACTGGAGCATATGCGCAGCCATAGGGAAGAGATGTCTGCCAGTAATCACCTCTTTCTGGCTGTCAGAACTGTCGTCATGCTCCAGCTCCACATCAGAATCTTCTTCCCACCCCCGGACAATGGGCTCTTCCGCTTCCACAAGTTCTGCCTCCTCATCCAGGACTTGAACATACTCACTCACCAGGATGGATCTTCAGATCTGCAGATGATTGTCAGATATACAGATGAATGTCTGTTAAACAAGGTGTGTTTGAGGATCTGCAGATATCATAGACTATGAATGCATTTTGCAGGAATGGATCTTTTGCAGGAACCTATCTTTTGCAGATACTGATCTGTTGCATGTGTACAGCATCTTTGCGTACAGCTTCTTGCAAAGATTTTTATCTGATGGGGAGTTCAGCTCAATAGAATAGACTGTGTAGAGTATGGCTCTCATACTACATGGAATGGGGTAAAATTGGTCTGTGATCTTGCCTTTTCCAAAGACTTTTATGTCAAGTGTGTATGTAGCATAAGAGAAAGGCGTCGTGTGTCCTATTTGTGTCATTCTGCCAGGTGCATGGCAGTGGGTGCTAAAACACCTTGCTTAGCAAAAGGGTTACAAACACAGTGGTATTGCTAAACTGATGAATTGTGCAAGGGTAGTGTTTCTACTACATGGTGGCAGATATTCGTGTGTGAGTGTGGGCAAGAGTGATTGATTGGTAAATTAATTGGTTGAGAACAATACCACATAAAGCTTGCAGATACTTATCTGTGGTCCCAAATGCTGTAAAATCTATGCACAGGGTGAAGCTGGATGAAACATCATCACAAAGTACAGCTCCCTTTTTTTATTGCATTTTTTTAGTACTTCACTGGGATAGTTAGTCATGTGGCATAAGATGGCTGGGAGATAGGCAGAAAAAAAATCGGGGAAATGTGTTTTGTTTAGTTGCTTGCAAGGGAAGAGGTACTGTTAAGGGGTGTTTGTTGCACGTATACTGTCATGGTGCTCTAGGCAATAGTCATTACACAAGGCGTGAAATGATGTGATAGGATGACATAACCATTCCACTTAATAGCCGATTGCTTGGAACTCCATCAGTCTATTTCATTTTTTCTTGCGCCATAGGTGGAGCTTCTTTACTGCAGCTGCTATAGTATGCTGGACTCCTACTAGGATGACCTTTTGACTTCATCTTGGTGTCAGTTTCTGTCTAGTTTGACATCAATTTGACTTCGGTCTATAATCAGTTTGACCACAGTTTGTTTGTCTCCACTAGTTCATTTTCAATTTAAAGGCACTCTATCAATGCTTCAGACACATTGGCCTTGATTCATAGAGCACAGTGCGGTAAATGGAAAGTGCTCGATAAATCACTGCATTCGGTATTTTAGAATTTTGTGTGCTAATTCATAAAAATGTTTACAGGTGCGGTAAAAGTTTGGTAATTTACCGGCTTCAATAGACAAAAATTCAATGCAGTGAGGGCATTACAATAGTGAGAGGCATCCGACCTCCCTTTACATGTAAATCTTTTGCTTTACTGTTTGTTATACTGGCTCTGCTCGCCCTGAATCTGTCTATTAGTCTTTCTTAACATTTTATTTATTTGCCACAGTTTAGATGAGACATTACACATGCCCTGCTTAAGTGATTTCTCCACTAGCTACTGTGCATCTTCAAACAGGAACCTAAGAGGTTAAATCACTGAATGTTCCATGATCTCTATGCTCACTGCCTGGGGGTAGAAAAGCTAGATCCGCCGGAGAAGACTGCGAGTCCTATCAAAGTGCATCATCTCGATTCCCGACTTGCAGGAGGCTGTTTCTATTGGCTTCTGCTCCTGTCAGTCATAGCTTACCACTCTCTACTTGTGTGTGTCACACTGGCTTTCCACAGCATTCTCTGCTCTCATTTCGCCACACCAGAGGTGCCGGTAAAATTTCAGGCTTTTACGCCATGATCTATTCTTTATGAATTGACATTTACTGACATTTGCTGACGTGTTGAGGTATTTACCACACAAGTCCGTAATTTACCTCACTGCTTGGTAATTTCAGTTTTTCATGAGGTAACAGCCTTTATGAATTGACATTTCCGAATGTGGTAATGCTTTATAAATCGAGGCCACAATGACATTATTTGTATCACCTTTACACTAGATATTTAGCTGAACTGGGCTGAATTCTTTATTTCACTTTAATATACTGTATCTTCACTGATATGGAGGCTTCTAAAAAATGCAGTTGGGAGGAGACAGAGGCCCATATGCAATTCACTTTTTCTCCTTAGTTTTCTCCAGATGATATTTTTACTACTTGTCAATAAAATGCTTTTTAAGCCATGAGCAATCAATAAAATACACCTAATAATTTTAAAATCGCGTATGGCTTCTGATCACGTGATCACTACGATCGCCGGCGGATCATAGTGATCACCATTAGCGATGCGGTGGTAGGGGGGAAGAAGAGGATCCACTCATCTCCCTGCCCTTTCCACAACGGTCGGTGCCCCCCTCCAGTATTGCCGCTCGCACTGTAAGTCCCGGGTCACGCTTGATGACGTCATCAAGCCGCGACCCAGAAGTTAGTGGCAGTACAAGGGCAGATGCCAGCGAGAGCGGAGGTGTCCCCAGCTGCTCATTGCTGGAGCCTGGGAGGTGAGTACAGGCTGCCAGTTACAGGGGGGACACATGGCTACCGGGGGACACACCAAATTTACCTGCCTACAGTAGGGATCCAAACAGACAGAAAAATTAACAGAGCTCAAGGTTGCACCTGAATTGCAAGCCTACAGAGCCCCTCTGGAACTAAATACATGCCTTGAATACAAAACAGGTGCAAATTATGTGCTAATTCTAATCTAATTTTATTTTTTTTTGAAAGTGGATGTGAAGCAGTGAATGCAGCTAGCCAATAGTATACTTACATTCAATTTGCACAGTGGGAGAAATGGCAGCACTTTCAAACAAAATTCATACCTGTATGATTTATCTGCATTGATGTGCAGAGCTCCAATAACTGGACTATTGTAACGATTGTGGAACTTTCTCCGTGATCAGCGCACAACGCGTCCGCTGATACGGCGGAAATCCTCCACAAGCGTATATTTGCAGGAACCCAGCAAAAGGTGCTATGCACCCGTAGAGGGAAATTCCTGTCGGCAGATGGCGCTGGGAGTGCAGAGGAACCTATCCTCTGTACCTCCACAAATGCCAGACAGGAATTGTACGAAGCGCAGAACGCAATCGCAAGAGAAGCGATTGCGAATGAGAACGAGCAAAGGGACAGGTTGTATGTGTATGCGCCAACCTAGTCGCCACCCCACGACAGTGCACACACAACAGCAGATATGAAATAGGAACGCGATCGCGAGAGGTGCGATCGCCAGACGTGACACAAGGCAGATCAGAACAGAATACGAGGTTAGCAAAGGCACAGCAAATAATACAATGAGAATAACAAGGAAAATAACAAACGCTAACTGAACGTGAATACCGCACTCATTCACAACAGTGCACGCGTTCGTGCGCGGTCTCCACGTGATAAGCACAATAGAGACAAGCACGCCTAACTAACCAAGACAAGACAGACACCACACAAACGTGCTTGCTACACGGTTGCCTTACCGCAAGCACCAGCAAGCGCACGCAAACAGACAGACAACGAGAATCGATCAAACAGGAACCACTGCTCTTACCGTCAGAGCCAGTGTGAACCAGGTATCAGAAAGATCCACTGCTCTTGCTGTCAGAGCAGTGTGATCCAAGCATACGACAAACAGGAGTAGTAACCAGCAGCGACCGCAGCCGAGGTTAGCTCCAAGATCCAGACCAGAGGAATCCACTGCCACTAGCGCAGGATGCTAGTACGATCCAGGGAGGCAGAACAGAAGGATCCACAGTACTGGCGAAAAGAGGCTAGCACGATCCAGGGAAACAGATCAGAAGGGGCTACCAGCAACAACCGCTGTTGCGGTTGGCACCCAGACACACAGAACGATTTCCTGTCGCTGAGACAGGACCATCGCAACAGACAAACAAAACAGATAAACAATCCTAACTGCACTAGGGAAACCTGCCTAGTGCAAGTTCCAGGAATTACTCTAAGCTGATCTTCAAACAAAGAGCATGGCTGACACTCCTCTAGGAGTGTTTCACAGGAAGGGGTCCTTATGACCAGCCAAGCCTTGTGGGAAACAGATAGTACTTATAGAGCAAGCCCACAATGGATGTGGCTAGGCAATTTGCATGATAAACGTATGCAAATTCCTCTGCAGCAAGCTGCAGATCTGACAAAAGCTCTCTCTTCAAGAGACCTGCAGAATGCAGACCTGAACAGTAGTCAAAAAGCTGCCTGTCTGCACAGGCAGCTGAGCCGATTCTCACAGTACCCCCCCTTCTAGGGTCGAATTCCAGACGACCCTCAAAACTGATATTTCCAAACCACTGTAACAGAAGACTCATGAAGGTCGGGACAGCCCGACAAGGTCCAATTCCAGAGTCAGTCCACCCGAAACCGACCTCATCGGAAACAGAAGCCACCGAAACATGCCCATCAGCACTACAAGTCTCAGCATAACACCCATCAGGACTGTGGATACCAGAGAAGAAGCCATCGACACCCTCCAGACAATACCCACCACCTTCCAAGGAGCGTCCGAAAATACCAAATCTGCCACAAAACCTGTTCGAAGTGTCTCTTTCAAAACAAAAGCCGCTGTTGATCGTATTCAGGGTACCAAGCAAAACTTCTCTCGAAATCTCCCAGAACGCCTTGAAGCTCCGCAGAGATTCCAAGAAGCCAGAATGCTCATCAGGCTCACATGGAGAGCTACCAAGCACCCCCATGGAACCTATGACAGTTCCAGATTCAGAATTAGCAGGACACCCATCAAGATCAGGACTTTCAGGGACCACTTCTGGGCATGCAAGCAGGCAGGCTAAATCAGAACATGTCTCCACCGAGGAAGCATCTGAGTACGCTGGTAACCGAGGCACACTTGGGCTTTCTGGGTCACAGAGCACACTGGGATACACCAGCACAGGAGAAACCTCAGGACACATCGGGGAACTGCCAACCTCAGAGTCCGGCACGACCAAACCAAAACCAGGACCGGGCAGAAAATCATCACGAGTAGAGGTCACAGGTACTGGTATTTCAAAAGAAAACTCGGTCTCAGGCTTAGAGATCTCAATGACTGTAATGGTATCTGACAGAAATTCATTATTGACTACCCATGACTGAAGCTCCACCAGAGCTGAAAAGGTAGCCAGCAAGGCAGCAATGCCTACGGAAGAGGGCAACACCTCAGAAGGACTTGGGGGGCAGGAGACATCTCCTACAAGTTCTGCACCCTTTGGGAGGAACTCGGAAACCTCCAGAACATTAAACAAGACCTCAGGAACATCATTTTCCAGGTTTTCTAAGAAGGATTCTGAACTATCCATGTTACAGGGCTGAACATTAAATACCTCCTGCAGGCAGGGCAGATGTCCCAAGAATGGTTCCACCATAACCTGAGTAGAGTTGGGCCGAACGGTTCGCCGGCGAACGTGGTTCGCGCGAACGTAGGTGGTTCGCGTGCGGGTACCGCACGCGAACCTTTTGCGGAAGAAGTTCGGTTCGCCCCATAATGCACTGAGGGTCAACTTTGACCCTCTACATCACAGTCAGCAGGCCCAGTGTAGCCAATTAGGCTACACTAGCCCCTGGAGCCCCACCCCCCCTTATATAAGGCAGGCAGCGGCGGCCATTACGGCCACTCGTGTGCCTGCATTAGTGAGAGTAGGGCGAGCTGCTGCAGTCTCTCATATAGGGAAAGATTAGTTAGGCTTAACTTCTTCCTGTAAAATTCACGTATGTAGAAAGCGCTCGACTTCACATATAGATGAATAAAGATGAATAAAGATGTCTTGTCCCCTTTGGGACCGCACTCACCCGTTGAGGTGGACCACTATTAGATTGGTCAATTGGGCTCAGCAGATGTTCCTCCCTGGCATCCGGGCGTCCTTAGTGCGTTGTCAATCTGTTGTTCGTATAGAGGATAGTTCCTGTAATCCAGCTGCTCCTCACAGAGGGTATATGTCTCCCATTCACCTCATATAGGGAATAAATATGACCATAGCATAATTCCGTAAAAATAAGCAAATTTATTCATTAAAAAGGTACTCACAAGCTTGGGTATACTACAGGCGTTTAGAGTATATAACGGGCTCTCCCCCGTGCCTCCCGGGTAAGGCCTATGAAGGTGCTCCGCTCAACTCTGGTCCCGCCGTCCGTTCCCGTGCTGGAGACAAGTTCCTGGTTGTCCTGTGAACGGACCAGAGTTGAGGTGAATGGGAGACATATACCCTCTGTGAGGAGCAGCTGGATTACAGGAACTATCCTCTATACGAACAACAGATTGACAACGCACTAAGGACGCCCGGATGCCAGGGAGGAACATCTGCTGAGCCCAATTGACCAATCTAATAGTGGTCCACCTCAACGGGTGAGTGCGGTCCCAAAGGGGACAAGACATCTTTATTCATCTTTATTCATCTATATGTGAAGTCGAGCGCTTTCTACATACGTGAATTTTATAGAAAGGATTGGCTACATCCTGCAGAAGGGCGCATACACAGTACAATTGGAACTATTTGAAGTCTATAGCTTTGAACAAAGTGACTTTTGCCGGTTTTTATAGGCTTGATTTTGCATTTGGAATTGTAGCGCTATTTTGATACATACATTGTTTAACTTCTTCCTGGCTGCATACCTGTTCTGTTCAGTGAGCCCTCAGCCCACTGCATACCTGTACTGTGATCCTGCCACTGCATACCTGTTCAGTGATCCTGCCACTGCATACCTGTTCTGTTCAGTGAGCCCTCAGCCCACTGCATACCTGTACTGTGATCCTGCCACTCCATACCTGTTCAGTGATCCTGCCACTGCATACCTGTTCTGTTCAGTGAGCCCTCAGCCCACTGCATACCTGTACTGTGATCCTGCCACTCCATACCTGTTCAGTGATCCTGCCACTGCATACCTGTTCTGTGAACCCGCCACTGTATACCTGTTCTGTTCAGTGGACCCGCCACTGTATACCTGTTCTGTGAACCCGCCACTGTATACCTGTTCTGTTCAGTGGACCCGCCACTGTATACCTGTTCTGTTCAGTGGACCCGCCACTGTATACCTGTTCTGTTCAGTGGACCCGCCACTGTATACCTGTTCAGTGAACCCGCCACTGCATACCTGTTGTGTTCAGTGAACCTGCCACTGCATACCTGTTCTGTGAACCCGCCACTGTATACCTGTTCTGTTCAGTGGACCCGCCACTGTATACCTGTTCAGTGAACCCGCCACTGTATACCTGTTCTGTTCAGTGGACCCGCCACTGTATACCTGTTCAGTGAACCCGCCACTGCATACCTGTTGTGTTCAGTGAACCTGCCACTGCATACCTGTTCTGTGAACCCGCCACTGTATACCTGTTCTGTTCAGTGGACCCGCCACTGTATACCTGTTCAGTGAACCCGCCACTGTATACCTGTTCTGTTCAGTGGACCCGCCACTGTATACCTGTTCAGTGAACCCGCCACTGCATACCTGTTGTGTTCAGTGAACCTGCCACTGTATACCTGTACTGTTCAGTGAACCCACCGCATCAGTGCGCATACCTGTGCAGTTAAGTGAACCCACCTACCTACGTGAGTGCACGCAGTGTGATATACCACTCCGTGCATACCCGATATGGACAAAACAGGTAGAGGAAGAGGAAGAGGTAGTGGCAGAGGCAGAGGAAGGCCACCCGGCAGGTCTGCGCGAGGTCGTGTAAATGTAATTTCGTGTGGACCTGGCCCACAGTACAGTGCTCGGAAGAAGGCACGTCCCATCACCTCCCAAGATTGTCAGGACGTGGTTGAGTATTTAGCGACACAGAACACCTCATCTTGCTCAGCCACCAGCGCTACTACTAGCACCACTTCCGCTGCATTTGACACTTCGCAAGAATTATTTAGTGTTGAAATCACTGATGCACAGCCATTGTTGTTACAGCCAGATGAATTTTCACCAGCTAATATGTCTGAGTTACGCGGCAACACTATGGATGTAACGTGTCAGGAGGATGAAGGACCTACTGATGGTGCAAGTTTGGATTTGTCTGAGGCAAGCGAAGCTGGGCAGGATGACTACGATGATGACGGTAATAGGGATCCTCTGTATGTTCCCAATAGAGGAGATGAAGAGGGGTACAGTTCAGAGGGGGAGTCAGAGAGTAGTAGGAGGAGAGAAGTTGCTGAAAGAAGCTGGGGCAGCTCTTCGTCAGAAACAGCTGGTGGCAGAGTCCGGCACCATGTATCGCCACCTATGTACAGCCAGCCAACTTGCCCTTCAGCATCAGCTGCTGAGGTCCCCATAGTGCCCACATCCCAGGGTGGCTCAGCGGTGTGGAAATTTTTTAATGTGTGTGCCTCAGATCGGACCAAAGCCATCTGTTCGCTCTGCCAACAAAAATTGAGCCGTGGAAAGGCCAACACTCACGTAGGGACAAGTGCCTTACGAAGGCACCTGGAGAAAAGGCACAAACAGCAATGGGATGGCCACCTGAGCAAAAGCAGCAGCAGCACACAAAAGAAAAGTCACCCTCCTTCTCCTCTTCCTCCTTCAGGTGCATCATCTGCTTCTGCCGCTTTCTCCCTTGCACCTTCACAGGCACCCTCCTCCACTCCGCCTCTGCCCTTGAGCGGTTCCTGCTCCTCTGCCCACAGCAGCAGTCAGGTGTCCGTGAAGGAAATGTTTGAGCGGAAGAAGCCACTTTTGGCCAGTCACCCCCTTGCCCGGCGTCTGACAGCTGGTGTGGCGGAACTGTTAGCTCGCCAGCTGTTACCATACCGGCTGGTGGACTCTGAGGCCTTCCGTAAATTTGTGGCCATCGGAACACCGCAGTGGAAGATGCCAGGCCGCACTTATTTTTCGAGAAAGGCCATACCCCAACTGCACCGTGAAGTTGAGAGGCAAGTGGTGTCATCTCTTGCGAAGAGCGTTGGGTCAAGGGTACACCTGACCACGGATGGCTGGTCTGCCAAGCACGGGCAGGGCCGCTACATTACCTACACAGCCCATTGGGTGAACCTGGTGGTGAACGATGGCAAGCAGAAAGCGGCGGACCAAATTGTGACACCTCCACGGCTTGCAGGCAGGCCTCCTGCCACCTCCTCTCCTCCTGCTACATGCTCTTCGCTGTCCTCCTCCTCCTCCTTGGCTGAGTGGCAGTTCTCCTCTCCAGCTACACAGCCCCAGCTCCGCAGGGCCTATGCTGCATGCCAGGTACGACTGTGTCACGCCATCTTAGACATGGCTTGTCTCAAAGCGGAGAGTCACACTGGAGCAGCTCTCCTGGCTGCTCTTAAGAAACAGGTGGATGAGTGGCTGACCCCGCACCACCTGGAGATAGGCAACGTGGTGTGCGACAACGGCAGCAATCTGCTTGCCGCTTTGCATATGGGGAAGCTGACACACATACCCTGCATGGCACATGTCATGAATCTAGTGGTTCAAAGATTTGTGGCAAAGTACCCTGGCTTAGCGGATGTCCTGAAGCAGGCCAGGAAGTTCTGTGGGCATTTGAGGCGCTCTTACACAGCCATGGCACGATTTGCAGAAATTCAGCGTAAAAACAACATGCCGGTGAGACGCCTCATTTGCGATAGCCCCACTCGCTGGAACTCGACCCTGCTCATGTTCTCCCGCCTGCTAGAACAGAAGAAAGCCGTCACCCAGTACCTCTACAACTGGAGTAGAACGAAACAGTCTGGGAAGATGGGGATGTTCTGGCCCGACAACTGGACACTGATGAAAAATGCATGCAGGCTCATGCGGCCGTTTGAGGAGGTGACCAACCTGGTGAGCCGCAGTGAGGGCACCATCAGCGACTTAATTCCCTACGCGTACTTCTTGGAGCGTGCTGTGCGTAGAGTGGCGGATGAAGCTGCGAATGAGCGTGACCAGGAACCGTTACGGCAGGAACAGGCATGGGACCAATTTTCATCAGACCCAGCTGTTTCCTCAACACCTGCGGCAGCACAGAGGGGGGAGGAGGAGGAAGAAGAGAGGTCGTGTGCAGAAGACGAGTCAGACTCAGAGGATGATGAGCAAGGTGTTTCTTTGGGGGAGGAGGAGGAGGAGGGGACAGCGGCAGGAGAACAACCGCAGCAGGCGTCGCAGGGGGCTTGTGCTGCTCAACCTTCCCGTGGTATTGTTCGCGGCTGGGGGGAGGAGTTTGACTTACGTGACGTCACTGAGGAAGAGCAAGAGGAGATGGAGGGTACTGGATCCGACTTTGTGCAGATGTCGTCTTTTATGCTGTCCTGCCTGTTGAGGGACCCCCGTATGAAAAACCTCAAGGGGAATGAGCTGTACTGGGTGGCCACACTACTAGACCCTCGGTACAGGCACAAAGTGGCGGACCTGTTACCAACTCACCTGAAGGTGGAAAGGATGCAGCACATGCAGAACCAGCTGTCAACTATGCTTTACAATGCCTTTAAGGGTGATGTGACAGCACAACGCCAGCAAGGTACCACTGCCACTAATCCTCCTCCCGTGTCCACGCAGTCAAAGGAAGGACGCTCCAGCGATCTCATGGTGATGTCGGACATGCGGACGTTCTTTAGTCCAACGCCTCGCCGTAGCCCTTCCGGATCCACCCTCTACCAACGCCTCGACCGGCAGGTAGCCGACTACCTGGCCTTAAGTGTGGATGTAGACACTGCTGTGAACAGCGATGAGGAACCCTTGAACTACTGGGTGCGCAGGCTTGACCTGTGGCCAGAGCTGTCCCAATTTGCCATCCAACTTCTCTCCTGCCCTGCCGCAAGCGTCCTCTCAGAAAGGACCTTCAGCGCAGCTGGAGGCATTGTCACAGAGAAGAGAAGTCGCCTAAGTCACAAAAGTGTTAAGTACCTCACCTTTATCAAAATGAATGAGGCATGGATCCCGGAGGGCTGCTGCCCGCCCCAAGACTAAGTCAGTCCCCGCACACACAGCATCTCTGCCTGCACGCCGTGTGACTGGCTGCCTGGCCTGCCCCAAAAAGACTAAGTCGCTCCCAGTCCCTCCACACAGCATGTCTGCCTGCAGGCCGCTTCACTACCTTCTCCGCCACCACCAACAGGGTCCGGGACTCCAGGCGGATTGCTGAATTTTTTAGGCCGCTGCTAGCAGCGGCCGCTGTAATAATTTTTATGGTGCGTGTACATGACTGCCTAATTTTTCTGGCTGCACTGAGGGCAGCTGCAACAACAAAAGAAAAGGCATGTACATGCGCCCATTCCCCTTCGTGATCATTACCTTGCCGTGGTGAAGGGGCTTGCGTATCACAATGAAGCAATGACCGGCGCCTAGATGAGTGTCTCGGGGGGCACACAAAAGATAATAAGGTCGTTGCTTCATTGTGGTCAGACCAAATTTGATCAGCTGGACAGTCACTGTTTTGTCATTCAGCTACATCAGCCAGGCCGACCATATGGGCTGTAAAGCCACCAAAACCTGCACTCTCGCCATGGTGCGCACCAGTCCAGCACGGCCGTCACTAGTACAAACAGCTGTTTGCGGTGCGTTACACGGTGAGTTTGGTGTGTCAGTGTGAAGCAGTACCTTAATTACACTACCTGATTGATGTATACACATGCAAGATGTTTTAAAGCACTTTAGGCCTGTCA
Organism: Hyperolius riggenbachi; assembly: GCF_040937935.1. Classification (NCBI taxonomy): domain Eukaryota; kingdom Metazoa; phylum Chordata; class Amphibia; order Anura; family Hyperoliidae; genus Hyperolius; species Hyperolius riggenbachi. Next base: position 64,621,573 of record NC_090656.1, on the reverse strand, counting down.
TTTAGCATTCAATGTGATTTCTGCCCTTAAAACGCTGCTTTGCGTCAAATCCAGATTTTTCCCGGGGACTTTTGGCGTGTATCCCACTCCGCCATGCCCCCCTCCAGGTGTTAGACCCCTTGAAACATCTTTTCCATCACTTTTGTGGCCAGCATAATTTTTTTTTTTTCAAAGTTCGCATCCCCATTGAAGTCTATTGCGGTTCGCGAACTTTATCGCGAACCGAACGTTCCGCGAAAGTTCGGTTCGCGAACCTAAAATCGGAGGTTCGGCCCAACTCTAAACCTGAGACTGAACTTCATCATAATTAGCGGGATGTACAGGAATATTTACTGGAACATACACTGACTCCCTAACTTCATTCTCACTGTACCCAGAATTCTGTGTGGCAGTCAAACTAGCTTGTAACTCCAGAACTGCAGAAAAACAGGTGAGTATAGTGGCAATACCTAGATGAGCCTCTAGGGACACTGCAGGAGATTCTAAGCAAGGCCACATTGACTCATCCAGAGTACAGGGTGCAGAATCAGCACTTCCCTCAGAGCAAGAAAGGGGCTCACAAACGTCAGTGTGAAAGGAAAACATGTTTTCATTCATGGTACAGGGCAGGTTCAGAGAAAACATCTCTGAACAAGGCAAAGAAGGTTCAGCATCAGATTCGCAAAACCGAAACGCTGTCTCACTCTTAGATTCGGCTAACAATGTCGAATCCGAGGAGTCAGAACGCAAAACCTGCGAATCAAAAATCACTTTAGGTTGTGAAACTGACGCTTCCATAGCGCAAACCTCCGCGATTTGCGGAGCAGACTGTAAGGTGTTCAGGACAGAAAAACTGGAGCAACTGTCACCAGGCAACGGGCCCTTACAGGTGTGAACAGGGTGAGACAGAGACTCATTAGCAGAAGAAATAGCGACATCAACAGGATAAACTTTATTAGGCATATTAATTTTACTTTTGACGCTGCATAGTCGAGAAATTTTCCCCATAGCAGAGTCACAGACGGAAGATCTCAAAGATCTGTTTCTAAATGAAAAATGATCCCACACATCCTTGAGGAAACCGGCAGACTCATGCCGATCACAATCTGCAGGAACATCCGAGAAACAGGCATCAGATCGCACAGATTCAAACTGCACACTGTCAGGAGAGAATCCTTCAGGATTCGCACAGGAATCAACCACAGCGGCACACTCATTCATTTCATATTGCACAAAGTCAAGACTCTCATGCTTTACCCCAGAAAGGCAGGAACAATCATCCGACAACGGTGTCTCTTTATTGGAATCAATTGGTTGGTGTGTGTGCAAGTTATCCAAAATCGTCTGCCACACATAAATCACCAGATCCACATCACCCTCGTCACATTCATCGGAATCAATCAAAAGGTACATAGAATCGAGACAATCATTCAAGACATCTTCGCTTTTTGCGATGTAAAAATCGCAAAAGGCTTTCCAATCAAAATCGAATTCTTCCAGCAAGGCCCCAACATCCCAGGAAGCAAATGAGGGTTCAAACAGGCCAGTATCCAGATAATCTCCATATGGGTGGAGTTCAGGAACAAGAACAGATTTTTTAACTGCTTTAATATAGTGTGCGATCCTACCTATAGCAGGATCCACATACGCTTTGGATTGGGGCAAAAAAGCCGGAGACGAAACAACATCATTATAAACATCAATAGGGAGTGTTTATTCTGATGCTTGCGTTTTTTAGTTTTTCTCTTTTTAGCCACTTTGCATGTCTGCTGTTTAAAACCTGAAGTGGCAACAGACACATTGAACTGATTGTCATACTGAAAAGTTTTGCATGGAAGGGAAAGATCAGCTGACTTATCAGCAGCTACACATTTAATCAGAGCCGGTGGTAAGCCAGGCAGTTTAAACCAGTGAGAGAATATCACTGCAAGAAACTGATACAGATTACCATTCCAAGAATTGTGTTTTAGCACATCATATGCCCAGGTGAACAAATCGTCTTTTAAGAGCACATAGGCAAACTGAAGAGCCGATGTGGACGAATCAGTAATCTGAAAGGTGGGATTCAGACAAAACCTCACACATTCAGAACGAAATTCCGCTATGGTCTCTGAGTTTAGCCTTTCAAAGCTCTTAAAGACACAGGACCCAAACTCGACAAAATCGTACAAATCAGAAACTCCCTCTACACTGGGGTTTTGGGTTGGGCTGGTCATACTGTAACGATTGTGGAACTTTCTCCGTGATCAGCGCACAACGCGTGCGCTGATACGGCGGAAATCCTCCACAAGCGTATATTTGCAGGAACCCAGCAAAAGGTGCTACGCACCCGTAGAGGGAAATTCCTGTCGGCAGATGGCGCTGGGGAGTGCAGAGGAACCTATCCTCTGTACCTCCACAAATGCCAGACAGGAATTGTACGAAACGCAGAACGCAATCGCTTCTCTTGAGAGAACGAGCAAAGGGACAGGTTGTATGTGTGTGCGCCAACCTAGTCGCCACCCCGCGACAGTGCACACACACAACAGCAGATATGAAACAGGAACGCGATCGCGAGAGGTGCGATCGCCAGACATGACACAAGGCAGATCAGAACAGAATACGAGGTTAGCAAAGGCACAGCAAATAATACAATGAGAATAACAAGGAAAATAACAAACGCTAACTAAACGCGAACACCGCACTCATGCGCAACAGTGCACGCGTTCGTGTGCGGTCTCCACGTGATAAGCACAATAGAGACAAGCACGCCTAACTAACCAAGACAAGACAGACACCACACAAACGCGCTTGCTACACGGTTGCCTTACCGCAGGCACCAGCAAGCGCACGCAAACAGACAGACAACGAGAATCGATCAAACAGGAACCACTGCTCTTACCGTCAGAGCCAGTGCGAACCAGGTATCATAAAGATCCACTGCTCTTGCTGTCAGAGCAGTGTGATCCAAGCATACGACAAACAGAAGGAGTAACCAGCAGCGACCGCAGCCGAGGTTAGCTCCAAGATCCAGACCAGAGGAATCCACTGCCACTAACGCTAGGGGCCTAGGGCAAGTGCGATTCAGACAGACAGAACAGAAGGATCCACAGCACTAGCGAAAGTGACTAGTGCGATCCAGGAAGGCAGAACAGAAGGATCCACAGCACTAGCGCAGGATGCCAGTGCGATCCAGGTACAGAGTAGCAGGACAGAAGGATCCACAGCACTAGCGCAGGATGCTAGTACGATCCAGAGAGGCAGAACAGAAGGATCCACAGTACTAGCGAAAAGAGGCTAGCACAATCCAGGGAAACAGATCAGAAGGGGCTACCAGCAACAACCGCTGTTGCGGTTGGCACCCAGACACACAGAACGATTTCCTGTCGCTGAGACAGGACCATCGCAACAGACAAACAAAACAGATAAACAATCCTAACTGCACTAGGGAAACCTGCCTAGTGCCAGTTCCAGGAATTACTCTAAGCTGATCTTCAAACAAAGAGCATGGCTGACACTCCTCCAGGAGTGTTTCACAGGAAGGAGTCCTTATGACCAGCCAAGCCTTGTGGGTAACAGATAGTACTCATAGAGCAAGCCCACAATGGATGTGGCTAGGCAATTTGCATGATAAAACGTATGCAAATTCCTCTGCAGCAAGCTGCAGAACCGACAAAAGATCTCTCTTCAAGAGACCTGCAGAATGCAGACCTGAACAGTAGTCAAAAAGCTGCCTGTCTGCACAGGCAGCCGAGCAGATTCTCACAACTATATTACACAACTAGCACTCACTACAGGCAAAGGGTGGTGTTAGCTTCAGTGATAATGTGTGCACAAATTATGACCTAATAGACTTCCCCACGGCGGTGACGTACCCCCTCGGGGAAGACCTAACACTAATCTAACGATAAAAACATAATAATCCTTGTGCTGCTTATCAAATAAATGGTATACACATTTCATAAAACAAACAGACAAAAAAGTGACAGCACTCAAGGATCCTTGAGCGGCAACCAATGGGTCATAATGTTGCACTGCATAGGACAGTGCAAAACTGTAGGTTGTTCATTTTTCAATGGATTCCCCTCCAGACTTCGGGGCAATCTTAAAGCAAACCTGCACTTACAAGATTTTTGAAGCACAGATAATTATTATACAGTATAAAAATGACACTCCTAACTACAGCAGAACATTCTAACTTTGTCTTTTAATCAAGCATAATCTGTAATTCAGTAGTATTTCATTACTGTTTGTGACACTAAACTAATCAGTTTGCTTTGTCTTCAGGTACATATACAAATGAATATACAGATTTATCACTTCTTACAATATAAGTCAAATAGTTATCCGTTTTCCACAATATCATAATGTGACACTCATCACTTCACAGAACTCTTACTATTGTCTATGATTAGGGCAAAATGGAACGTAGGTGTTTTATGTTTGTTTTCTTAGCCGTAACCTTCTTGCTTAGCGCAGACAAATAGAACACAAGTGCAACATTTCTATATGTGCTTATATCTCTTTGTTCCTGGCACTTGAGATAACCTTGAAAATAATGTGCATCTGATTAACATTCTTCCTTTTACAATTTGAGTTGGTGTGTTGAGCTTTCTTCGCATTGTGTCAACTTGGGTAGATTTTTTATATTTTTTTCGCTGCATATGATGGAGGCATGGAAAAAAGCACAGAACATAAAGGGCTGTTAAGACCTGCTGGTTTCAAGCACAGTCATTATCAATCGGTGTAATTTTCCAGAACAAAGGTTGTGGATTATAATCAGGTTTGCAATGTGAATCACGAGTCAAGTACAATAAACTCAGTCTCGGTGAAACAAAACTGAACAGCCTGCATTGGAGGATCTGCCTTGTTGGCGATTACAAAAGTTTTCGATAGAATTAATTTCTATGGAATGGCATTTTTAACCACTTCATCTCAAGGGTTTATACACCTTACAGAGCAGGACATCACTAAGAATGACACGAAAATGAAAAAAAGACAAAAAAAAAACTTATAATATAATGAATTGTATGTGTAGTATGGATAATTAATAGAACATTGGTAGCAAAGAAAACTTATTTTCCTTTATATAGCTTTTTTTTTATATAACATTGCATCATTCCTTCACGTTTGCACTTTACAAAATACACTCTACATTTAACCTCTTAAGGACCGTAGGCTTACACCCCCTTAGTGACCAGGCTTTTGTTTTTACAATTCTTGCCACTACAGCTTCAAGAGCTTGCTGCAGGGCCGTACGAATTAACACACAAATTAATCCTCCCCCCCCCCCCTCTTTTCTGCCCAACAGAGCTTTCTGTTGGTGGGATCTGATCACTGCTTTAATGTTTTATTTATTTATTTTATTTGTTTTTTTTAAAAAAATTTTTTTTTTTTTTTTACTACCCCCATCCCTCTCTCCTTCCGTTAGCCAATCACAGCCATTGGCTCTCATAGACATCAGCCTATGAGAGACGATCGCTCTCTGAGCACCCCAAGGGTGTCACGGCTGTCCCCAGTACAGTGCTGCCTTAGATCGCAGTGCTGTACAGTGTAAATAGATGGCAGACTGATGACGGAGTGCCGCTCCGTCATGCAAGCAGGGACACACAAGAATTGGCGCGCAATTCCCTGCAATCTCCGCCCCTAAGGCTTGACGCTAATTGGTGTTAGGCGGTCCTGGGGGAGCCACCTTGTTTACGTCCATTGGGGTTAGGCGGATGTAAACTGGTTAAACTATGCAACAGAGCAGAGCTAATGACCCTTTGAACGTCCCTGCAGTAAAATTGTATCTGAAGTTGTCTTGTTTCTTTGATGTATAATTACTTCAAAAAACAGCACTGTAGCTGACCCAAGTTGAGTCTGAGAGCTCAGAGCAGCAACTGAAGTTTCTTAACCCTTCCGGTACTGGAAACAATATGAGACTCATATCTTTTCTACTACTGTTCTATTTCTTTGCTGTACTACACATAAAATGTATTATCTCATAAGTTAATTTTCACTTCAGATTCCCTTTAAGGTGTCCATTAATGGTAAACTCTCCAATGGTGCACCAATGGAAGAGAAAAGGACAAGTAATCTCATCAGACTAATACAATAATTGAAAATTTCAGATTGACAGAATGATCGACAGAAAGATTTGTCATTGATTGCACCATTAACGGCATACAATCCGATCGATCGTATGGAAATTTGTACCCTTAAAAAGGAACTCCAGCCTAAACAAACATAATGTCATTAAGTTACAGTAGTTATGTTAAATAAAATAGATAGGTAATATAATCTCTTACCCACACTGTTTTAAAAGAACAGGCAAATGTTTAATTTCATGATGGCAGCCATCTTTTTGGTTGAAAGGAGGTGACAGGGAGCATGAGACACAGTTCCAACTGTCCTGTGTCCTGAGCACCTCTCCCAGTTGCTAGACAACGTGAACAACAACATAGGAAATCCCATCATGCTCTGCACAGCATCAGGGGAAAAAAGCCTGGACTTTTTTTTCTTTGATGGGTGGAGCTTAGCTAAAAATGATGCTTTGGTAAGAAAGACAAAGTTCTGATGCTGTGAAACTGTTAAAGAAACACCAAGCCTTTTCAGTTCTGCTGAGTAGATTTTTAGTCCGGAGGTTCACTTTAATGTGCACTTTCAAGCTTCAGAGATGCAGCCTACTGTCCCCCTAGTGATTTTATTAATTTATATTTATAGATTTACAGTGCTGACATCATCTGCAGCACTTTTACGTATTGTCACTAACTGTTCCTCAGAGGGATTCACAATCTAATCCTTACCATAGTCCTATGTTCCTATTATCATTTGGGGCCAATTTAGGCCAATGAACTTATCTGTATGTCTTTGGGATGCAGGAGGAAACTGGGCTGCCCAGAGGAATCTCATGCAGGGAAAACATGCAAACTCCTTGCAGATAGTGCCCTGGCTCAGATTCAATCCTGGGGCTCAGTGTTGCAAGGCGAGAGCGGCTGGATAGTGAAATGGTTAAGGGCACCGCTTCTGAAACAGGAGACCAGGGTTCAAATCTCGACTTCCAATTCAGTCTTTTTTTTTATCCATCCGGCAATAAAGAAGGAGTGATGCCCTCTTGGAGAGGGCCATTGCTAACCTGTCTCTTACTATTCCTTCCAGTCAGAATGTGGGAGAAAGTATGGCTGAGCTGACACTCAAAACCCCTGCAGTCGTGGAGGGAGGTGGCTCAGGTGGGGTGTGGTTTACTGGAGTCATATGAATGAGAAGCAAAAGAAAACATTAAAGGGACCCTGAAGAGTACCTAAAATAAAAAAATTTCACTTACCTGGGGCTTCCTCCAGCCCACCGTAGTCCACAAGGCCCCCGGCATCCTCCTGTCTCCTCTCCGGGTCCCGCTGGTGGCTCCGTTGCCAGCGACACCCGGACAGGCCGACGACACTTCCTGGATCTGGGCGCTCCACATCATCACGGCGGCCAGCGTGATAGTCCTGCGCATGCACGGTTTTATAACTCTGAGCCGCACATGGCTAGTAATGGTGTGTAGTGCACTACTAGGCACCACCTTTTCATAGTGGTGCCTAGTGGTGCACTGTACACCATTACTAGCTATTGTGGAGAGGCGTGACCCCAGGTAGTACAAGCGACTAGGGCTGTCAGACTCCACCCTGTAAATATGTGTTCAGCTGCATTTTTACTTCAAATTTTTTCTTGCACCAAAGGTCAAATCTGATGTGCAGAGATTCACTCTGGAGCAACGAGCGCTTAGTAGTAATGTCTCAAGATCCGCACCATCAAGAATTCAGCTTTATTAATTTACACAGTTAAAACATGATAATCAGCGTGGATCACAAATTGATGACGTGCAGGTGTTTTGGATTTCCACAGTCCTTTCTCAAATGGGGGTCCACGAGGTGTGTGGGTCCACGAGGATTTGAGAAAGGACTGTGAAAGTCCGAAACGCCTGTGCATCATCAATTTGTGACCCACGCTGTTTTATCATGTTTTAACTGTGTAAATTAATAAAGATGAATTCTTGATGGTGTGGATCTTGAGAAGTTTCAGCTGCATTTTTAACATTGTGTATACTCCGGGTGTGAATGGTGCTGCATGAGTGAAGAGAGAAGTATGGGCAGCAGCAGGCAAGAGGCAGTCAGGACCAGTTCACACGGGTGCTAAACCACAGCCGTAGCACTAATTGCTTAAAGGGATACTGTAGGGGGTCGGGGGAAAATGAGTTGAAGTTACCCGGGGCTTCTAATGGTCCCCAGCAGGCATCCTGTGCCCGTGCAGCCACTCACCGCTGCTCCGGCCCTGCCTCCGGGTCACTTCTGAAATTTCAGACTTTAAAGTCTGAAAACCACTGCGCCTGTGTTGCCGTGTCCTCGCTTACCCTGATGTCACCAGGAGCGCACGGCGCAGGCACAGACCATACTGGGCCAGCGCAGTACGCTCCTGGTGCCATCAGCGGGAGTGAGGACATGACAACGCAGGCGCAGTGGTTTTCAGACTTTAAAGTCTGAAGTTCCAGAAGTGACCTGGAGGCGGGGCCGGAGCATCGGTGAGTGGCTGCACAGGCACAGGATGTCTTCGGGGGACCATTAGAAGCCCCGGGTAAGTTCAACTCATTTTCCTCCGACCCCCCTACAGTATCCCTTTATGTGCTAACCATTCAAATGAATTTTGATCCCTCCTGTCGTCTCATTTGTTCCCTGAAAGTAGTGTGCCCCTATGGGGATCATAAATGCCTAACGCCGGAAAGTGCCGCCAAATGTATCCAAATGCTTTTCTCCACACTTGCAGAAAAGCATTTGAATGAGACGCCGGGTAGCTGGTTCAGACGCATGTGTATAGCCCTTAAAATATTAATTTTTAATATATATATATATATATATATATATATATATATATATATATATATATATGTATGTATATGTAGATGTATGTATATGTAGATGTATGTATATGTAGATGTATGTATGTATGTATGTATGTATGTATGTATGTATGTATGTATGTATGTATGTATGTATGTATGTATGTATGTATGTATGTATGTATATATATATATATATATATATATATATATATATATATATATATATATATATATATATATATATATATATATATATATATATATATATTAAGCTGGCATTAACCAAAGTGAATGAATACAAAATGCAAAAAAAGGATGAAAAAATAAAACTATAAATATTGGAATACGGCTCAGTAGGAACCAGTAGCAATTAGGCATTGTCGTACCGAACTTTCTGTTACATACTAATTTTCATAACTTATTGATGCGCACAATTAGTGAAGTTTTTACAGTAGACATTATTAGGATGGCGGTGCCAAACGCGTGATCAATTAACATCCCTAATCCCATTATGTTAACGTTTAATTGATACCTAATTAACTCGTATGGGGATTTCAATACATGGCAATTTAAAAATGTACACTTCCTTTCAAGGTTAATGTACTAATTGGAATCAAATTGAGCATCGCTTGCTGTAGTAGTTTCAAAGTAATTATGTGACTATTAGATTTATCCCTCAAATGCTCAGTAAGTTATCATTTAACAATCAATTTCTACCATTAAATGAAGGCATATCCCTGCCAACCCAAAAGCGAGCTTAAAAAAAAAAAGAAAAAAAAAAAGAAAAGACGTTAAAACTTTTTTTTTCCTGGTGACAGCCAGGCCGATGGGCCGCCGATCTCACAAATCAAGTGCACAGTCAATTTAATTATGGAGGAAATAACATTTTAGCAGGATTCATCAATATTTCTCCATTAAATGATGTCATCTATTAAGTGGCAAATTGATTGTTCTAATAAATATTTTAAAATGACTGCAGCAATGGCAGTAATATTTTAGCGCAACGAATCACCCAAGCAATAAACAATACCCATTAAAACATAATTGCAAATAAAACGGAAATAATTAAGGAAGTCACATGGTGCCACAAGCCTGGCGCCCACGCTATCTGTAAGGGGTGCTGGATTTAAACTCTTAATTATTTTTTTAAGAGATAAGACTTTATTAGAAATTAACAAATTTATAAAGCCCATAACTTTATTAAGAAAAACAAATCTGGTGTAGCGATTTCAGTCGATTTACTAATTGTTATTCATTTATAAAATAATTAATATACAGAGGTCTGGCTCCCTGTAAAATATATTTATCTATAAACATAAGTTTCTTAGATTATAATTAGGCCGTAGCAGGTCATAAAATAAGTTGAGATATTATTTTAATACTGTTTCAGGTTTAATATTTATATGATATGTTGTTTTGCCTTGCATATTAAAAAACTAAAGGGAAGATGAAGACTGGAGCAGAAAATTTTGCAGAGGTGGGAGAGGTTAAAGGAGATGGCAATGAAGATAAGTTCATTGCAATGAAGATAAGTTCTGGAGGGGTTCACAATTTACATGATGATTGGGTTTCAAGAGGAGCTTGTATGATTTACATTTTGGATAAATTAAGCAATAGCTTTCTATGGAAAATCATAGTAATTACTTTAGCTGTGTTCCACAAGCTTATGTTGGCCCCCTTGACATCCTATCAGACTGAGTGAGAGCAGGAACCTTTCTGTAGAGCACTGGGAGTTCTCAGTTTAAATTGAGGTTCCGTTCTTGAAACATGCATGTAGTTTAAACGTTGCATAATTTAAATAATGTATTCCCTTTGGAGTCAATGGAAACTACAAGTGAATAATGTGACCTGCTTTTGTCAAATTCAACTCCATTTATCTGCATTGGTCACACGGTGATCTGATGTATAGAGAAGCCCGACCAGTACCAATCCAAACAGTTCATCAACCGAAAATTTTTAGACTGCCAAATCTCAGGAAATCTTTGTAAATAATAAGTTTTGGTTGAATTTGCATTGGTTCAGTTTTCATTCAGTTCAGCCAGTTAAGTTCCAATGTTCGAGTTCATTCGAAAGCCTAGTTAGAATTTCAATAAACTGTCAGAGGATTTCCATTGATGTTCGTTTCTGTAATTTTTCAATCCACCTCCATCAGTCTTTCATTCATTTTTCAAGATTTTGTTAAAACAGAGAACAATGTATAATGGTTTTACAACAATGGACAGTTGAAAAGCCTCCCTGAGAAATTACAACAGTACTTGGACGACTTTGTTTCAGATCAAATGAAATGTTCAGGTATAACTTGAGGGTGTCCCACATTCAAACACCACATCTATAAACTAACACACTGAGGAACTCATTCATCTTGAGAAACAAGAGCGTCATGCCTTGTATATGATTGCCTACATTCCAGCATTTGAAATATACTTGGATTTAAAAAACACCTGTCATTAAAACAAAACGCCTGATCTGGCAGATTGTATTTTTTTTTAAACTACAAATTAAAACACACCTAAAATGAGAGGGATATGGAGGCTGCCATAGTTATTTCCTCTTAAACAATACCAGTAGCCTGGAATTTTGCTGATCACACAACGGAGAACCAACATTTATTGTAAGTGTACCTGAGCTTCAGCTCAGGTACAAAATCGTATAAATTACCTAAGAAGAGGTCTATATCCTCTAGATCCTACAGAGGCTTCACACAGTGTCCTCCAGTCTCAACTCCATAAATTACCTAAGAAGAGGTCTAGATCCTATAGAGGCTTCACACAGTGTCCTCCAGTGTCCCATTGTCGCTCACAGACCCTATAAAGATAATCGAAAAGGGCTTGTTGGTAAGCAGATCGGGCCACTCTCCTCTTTAAAGTGGAACTGAAGTATCATTTAAAAAAAGGATTTTCACTTCCCTGGGGCTTCTGCCAGCCCCCTGCAGCCGTCCTGTGCCCATGCCGTTTCAAAATGACCCTCCATTCCCCTGCCATGGATCACTTTCACTTCTTCCATCGGTGTCCACTGCGCCTGCGTGAGACTGGCCACATGCATCCTCGTTCACGCTCCCGTCGCTGGCAGTGTACTGCAAAAGCGCAATAGAGATTTTTTTCTTACTACATCTGTACAGGACGCTCCTAGCCACGGGAACACGTACGAGAATACGTGTAGTCAGGGCGCAGTGGATGTCGACTTAGAAGACGGCTTCCACTGTGTAAAAAAAAGTGATTCACGGCGGGGGAGAGGAGGATCGTTTAAAAATGGCGTGGGCACAGGAGGGCTTCAGGTGGCAGGCAGAAGCACCAGGTAAGTGAAAATCATCTTTTTTAAAGAAACTTCAGTTACTGTACAGGCGTGGCCATGCTAGCACAGCTGTGCTCGTGCCAGGAGAGGAGCCGCCCTGATCAGCTGGATGGTCCAACCAGAGGACAGCGTAGGAAGCCACTGGTGGATCCAGAGGCTTCCCTCTCCTTAGGTAAGTATTTGTTACTGAACCTGAGCTAAATATGGCAGCCCCCACAGGCCTATCAATACAGGTTCACTTTAAGAATGGTATTTAGATTCTTCTTATAAATGTCCATTTACCAGAGAATCTTTGTAAGACTTTTGTTTATTTGTCTGTCAGTTCATCTTAGCCTGATACTCTCAGGCTCTGTCTGTCATTTCAATTCAATATGAGTTCTCTTCATTGTTTGTATTCAGAAAAAAAAACACCTATTATTTTAGCTTGAAACACATTTACAGGTACACAATGAGAGTCAACAGAAAGATACAATTGCAATTTTTAAGATAAACTTTTTTTTTCCATTTAAAAGTGACATTAGTATTTCACTTACTGTCCCTTCATTTGCAAAATCTCCTGTTTTACAAAATATTACCGCAGGGTTGCTAGGCAACCAGCCATCTATCATTCTAAAGCTTTCCAACCAGCAGCACTCATGATTACTGGAGTATAAAGGATGCTAAGCAAACAATTTAATCAGGCAAAAACAATTCCTGTCCATCTTTATTTTTACATGTGATAGATCGCGCAAAGCTGAAGTTGTTTGTAATAAAAATGTTCCATTGTGTAGTCAAGACCATTTTCAATTGTATTTACCAGACATGCCCATAAAGTAAAAAGCAGAGAATATTTATATATATTTATATATATCGTTGTTTACAGGTTCTGTTCTATAACCATACAGAATGGAGACCATTAATTAAAGTGGTATACCAAGCATTAAAGCCTAAATAGAGTCTATGGCCAGGCTCACAATGGGACAATGCAATGCATTCCCTGTATAACAGGAAGCAGGAAATGTAGGTGTTTGCAGCTAGTGGACTATTTGGGAGATGCAGAATATCAGCAATTGGGCACCCAAAGCAGAAATTTGGGTGAATGATAAATAGCAGGCACTGGGCCAATTCAACTGAAATATTTAGTTTTGAGAATCATTGGTTTGAAAATTATCATGTTGAAATGAGTTTTGAGAATTATCATTCTGTGAATTATTGTTTTCTAATTTTTTTTATCATTTCAAAATTTGTTTTGAGAATTATCATTTCGTAAATGATCATTTTTTTAATTTATTATCTTAGAAACAGGGCCGGCCCGCTCATGAGTAGGGATGGTCATTCGGATTCCGCGGAAATGCAATTTCCGAAATTCCGATCGGAAATTGCATTTCCGCATCGGAATGCGGAAATCGGTAATGTAAGTGCCGTAGGCGGATTTCCGCCGGAAATCGCGGAAATTTCCGCCGGAAATCGCGGAAATTCCACCCGACTTTAACATCGATTTTCTCAAAAACTATAAGGTCTTTTTGAAAACTTTTTTTTGCATCTTGTTCACAAGATTCAGTTTAATAAACCCTGAAAATTTGGTGTTTCTAGGACTTAAGGGGGCTTTGTTATTAACCAATAAAGTCGGTGGATTTTTACTGTAATGTAAAATGCAGAAAATCTGCATCTGCCTATTTTCTGCATTTTATATTACAGTAAAAATCCGCCGACTTTAGCAGTTAATAGCAAAGCCACCGTAAGTCCTAGAAACACCAAATTTTTAGGGTTTATTAAACAGAATCTTCTGAACAAGATGCAAAAAAAAGTTTTCAAAAAGACCTTATAGTTTTTGAGAAAATCGATGTTAAAGTCGGGCGGAATTTCCGCGATTTCCGGCGGAAATTCCGCATTCAAATGCGGAAATTGGTAGCGGAAGGCGGAATCGGTAATCGGTACATGACAGAATGCGGATTTACCGCGGAATCGGAAATTGGCATTCCGACCATCCCTACTCATGAGGCGGGGTGAAACTTTTGCCTCAGGCGGCACATTTCTAGGGGCGGCATCCACCCGTCGGTGGGTGTGGGGAGCCAGCCGCCGAGCTGGAGGGGTAGCGGGCAGGACGGGGGTATTGGGCCTAGCGGCGGGGAGGGGGGTCGGACCCCCCCCCCCCTCGCCTGGGTCCCCGTCCTCCGCTCCCCTCCAGCCTTAAATAGATCAGAAGCAGCCGCTACTCGTAAGAGGCACGGGTGAGGAGGACTCACCTCTTCCTCGATCCAGCGTGCGCTCCACTGACGTCACTTCCTGCAACGCCGCCCACTGTATTGTAAGTGGACGGAGTTGCAAGAAGTGACGTCAGTGGAGCGCATGCTGGATCGAGCGAGGAAAAGGTGAGTCCTCCCCGCCCACTGCCTCTTACGAGTAGCGGCTGCTTCTGATCTATTTAAGGATGGAGGGGAGCGCAGATCGGGGAACCCAGGCGAAGGGAGGGGGGGGTCCGACCCCCCTCCCCGTCGCTAGGCCCAATACCCCCAATATTGGGGGGGGGGGGTCGCAGCAATAATTTTTCAAAATTTACCTCAGGCGGCAAAAAGTCTAGGGCCGGCCCTGCTTAGAAAGGTCTTATTTTTTAACATTATTTTTACATTATTTGCAGCAAAGGGAGTGGGGTTTAAGGTTAGGCGTTAGAAAGGATGGCCTTAGGCTTAGGCATCAGGAAGGGGTCTTAGGGTTAGGCACCACCTAACCCTCAGGATAGGTGCCACCACTAGGGAGGGGGGTCTTAGGATTAGGCATTAGTACAGGGAGGGTTCTGCGTGAGAGTAGGGTTAGGTTAATTGTACTAAAATATCTGTAAATATTTCTTCATTTTCATTGTTATAGATGATATTTTACAATTTTTGACTTACGCCCTCTTCATGTAGTGTTCTTGTTTAATGTATACTATAACAGGAACACAATGCAACAGAAGGTAACACTAGTATGGCGCGTTACAGCAGTATTGTGCCACATACAGTGATGCATACAGTCAATAAAAAATATGCTTCACTGAACCATGCAGTCAATGAAAAGTATGCTTACAGTGGGTTGTAAAAGTATTCGGCCCCCTTGAAGTTTTCCACATTTTGTCACATTACTGCCACAAACATGCATACATTTTATTGGAATTTCACATGAAAGACCAATACAAAGTGGTGTACATGTGAGAAGTGGATCGAAAATCATACATCATTCCAAACATTTTTTACAAATAAATAACTGCAAAGTGGGGTGTGCGTAATTATTCGGCCCCCTGAGTCAATACTTTATAGATCCACCTTTTGCTGCAATTACAGCTGCCAGTCTTTTAGGGTATGTCTCTACCAGCTTTGCACATCTAGAGACTGAAATCCTTGCCCATTCTTCTTTGCAAAACAGCTCCAGCTCAGTCAGATTAGATGGACAGCGTTTGTGAACAGCAGTTTTCAGATCTTGCCACAGATTATCGATTGGATTTAGATCTGGACTTTGACTGGGCCATTCTAACACATAGATATGTTTTGTTTTAAACCATTCCATTGTTGCCCTGGCTTTATGTTTAGGGTCATTGTCCTGCTGAAAGGTGAACCTCCGCCCCAGTCTCAAGTCTTTTGCAGACTCCAAGAGTTTTTCTTTCAAGTTTGCCCTATATTTGGCTCCATCCATCTTCCCATCAACTCTGACCAGCTTCCCTGTCCCTGCTGAAGAGATGCACCCCCGAGCATGATGCTGCCACCACCATATTTGACAGTGGGGATGGTGTGTTCAGAGTGATGTGCAGTGTTATTTTTCCGTCACACATAGCGTTTTGCATTTTGGCCAAAAAGTTCCATTTTGGTCTCATCTGACCAGAGCACCTTCTTCCACATGGTTGCTGTGTCCCCCACATGGCTTGTGGCAAACTGCAAACGGGACTTCTTATGCTTTCTGTTACCAATGCCTTTCTTCTTGCCACTCTTCCATAAAGGCCAACTTTGTGCAGTGCACGACTAATAGTTGTCCTATGGACAGAATCTCCCACCTGAGTTGTAGATCTCTGCGGCTCGTCCAGAGTCACCATGGGCCTCTTGACTGCATTTCTGATTAGCGTTCTCCTTGTTTGGCCTGTGAGTTTAGGTGGATGGCCTTGTCTTGGTAGGTTTACAGTTGTGCCATACTCCTTCCATTTCTGAATGATCGCTTGAACAGTGCTCCGTGGGATGTTCAAGGCTTTGGAAATCTTTTTGTAGCCTAAGCCTGCTTTACATTTCTCAATAACTTGATCCCTGACCTGTCTTTTGTGTTCTTTGGACTTCACGGTGTTGTTGCTCACAATATTCTCTTAGACAACCTCTGAGGCCCTCACAGAGCAGCTGTATTTGTACTGACATTAGATTACACACAGGTGCACTCTATTTAGTCATTAGCACTCATCAGGCAATGTCTATAGGCAACTGACTGCACTCAGATCAAAGGGGGCCAAATAATTATGCACACACCACTTTGCAGTTATTTATTTGTAAAAAATGTTTGGAATCCTGTACGATTTTCATTCCACTTCTCATGTGTACACCACTTTGTGTTGGTCTTTCATTTAGAATTCCAATAAAATTGATTCATGTTTGTGGCAGTAATATGACAAAATGTGGAAAACTTTAAGGGGGCCGAATACTTTTGCAACCCACTGTATCTGTACCTGTTAATGCACACGCTTAGCAGTGATATTGAAAGGCAAGTGGTGTCATCTCTGGCACACAGCGTTGGGTCAAGGGTCCATCTGACCATGTGGTCTGCAAAGCACAGTCAGGCCTAAGTCAGTTCCCACACACAGCATCTCTGCCTGCACGCCGTGTGACTGCCTGCCCCAAGACTAAGTCCCCACACAGGCAGCAGCTCTGCCTGCAGGCCGCTTGATTGTCTTCTCCGCCACCACCAACAGGGTCCAGGACTCCAGGCGGACTCCATGCGGATTCCTGATTTTTTAAGGCCGAATTCCCCTTCGTGATTGTTACCTTGCCGCAGTGAAGGGGCTTGCATATCACAATGAAGCAATGACCCCCCGGTTATATGAGTGTCTCGGGGAGGGGGGGGGGCACACCCAAGATAATAAGGTTGTTGCTTCATTGTGGACAGACCAAATTCGATCAGCTGGACAGTCACTGTTCTATCATTAAGCTACCTCAGCCCGGCGACCATATGGGCTGGAAAGACGCTATCACCTGCACTCTCGTCATGGTGTGCACCAGTCCAGCACGGCCGTCACTACACAAACTGCTGTGTGCGGTGCGTTACACAGTGAGTTTGGTGTGTCAGTGTGAAGCAGTACACTAATTACACTATCTAATTGATGTATCCACATGCAAGAGGTTTTAAAGCACTTTAGGCCTCCAATTTAGGATTCAATGTGATTTCTGCCCTTAAAATGCTGCTTGCAAAAACTCAGATGTTAGACCCCTTGAAACATCTTTTCCATCACTTTTGTGGCCAACATAAATGTTTCTTATTTACGAAGTTCACCACCACATTGAAGTCTATTGTGGTTCGCGGAAGTTCGCACGAACCAAACTTTTTGCGGAGGTTCGCGTTCGAGGTTCGCGAACCGAAAATCGGAGGTTCAAACCATCTCTATTAAGCAGAAGAGTGGGAACAAGAGGAAAAAAATCTTTCAAAAATACCTTGTACTTTTTGAGAAAATCAATGTTAAATTCAGCGGAAATTTCTGCGAAAATCCGCATCGGAATGTGGAAATCGGTAAACGCAATGGCGAAAAGTGAATTTTCTGCGGAAGCGGAAATTGGCAATTCCGACCATCCCTAATGGACAGTAATGAACATTCTGTCTTTGACATGGACCAATAGAGATGCTTGGTGGGTAATAGCAAAATTTAACTCACTGTTGCATGTTACCAGCCTACTGACCTGTCATCCATACTTGGAGCCCCGGCATTAACATGCTTGGATTATTAACGAAGGCTTCTTACTGGTCCATTAATAGGGTCAGAAATTTAAATTATGCCAATGCCAGTGTTCCTACTTAGTATAGTGATGGGATGCAGTAACAGGCAGCGGGTTGATGGCATGTTAGACTTAGAAGATAAAGACAGAAGAATTACAGATAAACAGAGAAAACAGAAGATGAAAGAAATATACTGTACAATGAAAGGCCCCCAAAAATTAGAGACACCCCCTATTTGACGAGGCGGGGCTTTTTGGCGCCTGCCCCGTAGCACCGAAGCTTGGCGCGGCTGTAGCAGTAATGCTATAGTCCGCACCCAGCGCACGGGTAATTCAGGGATCCACCAAATGCCAGACTCCGGATTACTTCTCCCTCCGAGTTGCTACAACTCGGAGGGGGAATTGTATTTAATGCCGTCTTGAATTTGTGTGGCAGCAAGCTGAGCTGTCATTCAGCCCAACTTGTGCCAAAAAGCAATGCACGTGCCATGTACGCCTTATTTGAACGTAAATCACTCTAACAGTGATGTAACAACACAGAGCTGCTTATATAAGGAATGCTCAGCTTGGAGGACGTAGTTATCATGGAAGTTAATGTCAAAATGGGTAAGACAAAAGTTTTAAAGGTCTTTGAATGAGGAATGATCGTCAGTGCAAGAAGATCGGATGCTAGCATCCTTGAAATGACAATGCTTATCTTAGTGTGTTTAAGTATCTTAGGTGTATCTTAGGTGTTAGTATCTTAGGTGTTTAAAGAGTGGCAGTTGCCCCGAAAAAAACTTCAAGTGATGAGAAGGACTATGCTAGTCAAAAAAGGCTGGTGAAAGAGAGGTGAAAGGCATGTAGCACGCATAGTCCATAGCAACAGAAGGGCAACAAGATGACAAATGAAAGCTGAATTCAACGCAGGATCATCACACAGCATATTCCTAGGAACAAGCAGCAAGAGACCATAAAGCATGCCTTTGGTATCACGGAAAAATAGGAAAATATGCCTGTTGTGGGCCCTTGCCACATTGATCGGTCTCATAGTAGTTTGAGGAGGAACATCAATCCGATTTGAACTTGCTTCCATGGGCAGCACAGTCCCCTGACCTAAATACTTTTGAGCATTTGTGGGAAGAAGTTGAAAAATCACTTTAGAGCTTAGAAACGTCACCATCCAATCTGACCCAACTTAGAGCTGACATTATGTCAGCATGTGCCAACATTCCTCAGCAACGGTATCCCCATCTTGTTGAGACCATGCAAAGAAGAAATTTGCTGGAGTCTGGAGAACAGTGAGTGGTTTCTTATAAGCCCGCATAGCCTAAAAATCACCGCCCAGCCTAAAAACAGACGTGGGGCCTACCTGTAGGCTGAACACACAGTCCCTCCTCTCAAATGTCACCATCTGAATGAGAAGTAAGGGGGATGTGGCCATATGGGTAATCAGTATATGGCTGCTTTATTACAACTGAATGTAGCTAAGGGACCTATCAAGGTACATGAATAATGTTTTCATACTTGCCTAGACTTAGATTTTAGGTATAAGTACACTAACATTTTTAAGAATTGACCTTTTTGTTAGCACTTTGCACATCATATACATATTTATACACAGTTCACAGAATAGGTAATTAATAATAGGTAATAATAGGTAATTAATAAATTGCCCAATAAGACAGTCACGCACTGTATGCTATCAGTAAAAGAGGAAAAGATCGTAATTACCGCAGCAGAATTAAGATCCAATATCTAAACTTAGTGCAGAGAATTTTTATCTCTATGCCTTAGTACTATCCTGTAAGCACGCCTTCAGTATTTATGTGTCACAGTCATTTGGCACATTAAGTGGTTTATAAGACAAGATCCTGTTTTCTACTCCACTTTCTGCCTCCTAATGTGTTTTGATACAGTTTTATGAGTCACTTTAGTGCTGTCTTCATCTCAGGATGTTGTGTTGTGATTATGATCACAAATCATACGAGACATATTGAAATAAGCATAATACCCTAGATTCAGTACTCAATAGCGGTGGCAAAAAAAAAAGAGCTTTTCAAATGACTCCTCTAATACGCTGCTTGCTGTATTAGTTTTTTGACTTAATAACCAACTTCTCTTAGTTTGCTTCAAGCAAACACAATAGTGCATTAACTGTGCTTTTGCCTGTTGTTTGTTTGGATTTTTATTTTTTTTATTTGCGCCTTGTTTACGATCTCCCGCCGTCTTCTGAAGCCTAATCGCAATATCTAACCGTCTACAATTATTGTTTAATTTGAAAGAAACGTCGCTTCAATTTGGCAAGCTGACGTTGAGAAAAAAAGTTCTCTCAAGCGTATTAAACATCTGAAATGGGTGGAACAGCGCTGAAAACATAAATTAAATCAAACAATGCACACACTTCCAATTCACAATAGAAAAATTCACAGAGCAAATAGAGTGTTAAATTATAGCACAATATTTGCAATAATTATAATCAATTTAGCTTAACGTTGAAATGAATTGTCTAAGACATTGAAGATTAAGAATGGAAGAAAAGGAAAACGAGTCATTTTTATGATTAGTGTTCGATGTTGGTTTTTGCGATTAGTTTTAGTGAAGCAAAGATGAATTATGGACAGATTCAGTATGTCAAAAAAACAGGCCTACCAGGTCAAATGAAACCTTAAAGGACACATCTGAGCACTGTAAAAATAAAAAAATCCACTTACCTGGGGCTTCCTCTAGCCTCTGCCAGCCGTCCTGTGCCCTCGCCGCCGCTTCGCTCCTCGCCGGTGGCTCAGGGTCACCTCCGGCGCAAGATGTCCACTGCGCCTGCGCGAGTAGCTCTCAGAGTCCCACAGATGTCATCCAGACTGTACTGCAAAGGAGCAGTAGTTCCGCGCCTGCGCAGTACAGTCCGGATGATGTCAGTGCGACTCAGTGAGCCGCATGGTGAAGCACAAGCAGATGCCAACCTGGCGAGGTCGGCATTGGCACCGGAGGGGACCGGGAGCCACCGGAGCTGTGGCGAGGGCACAGGACAGCTGCAAGGGGCTGGAGGAAGCCCAAGGTAAGTGGATTTTTTAGTTTTATTCCACTCGGACCTTCCCTTTAACTTTTACTCTTTTTTTTGGTGAATACATTTGCTGTGTTTGTATTTATATTTTAATGGGTAATCTTGATTTCTCCTACTTTCTTTCTCCTGCCTGGTGCATGTGTCACTGTTGGGTGTTCGGTTCAAAGAGGGGGGCACAGTGCGGACCAGGTCATTTGGGTGCTGGGATCAACAGGTTCCTAAAAGCCACCCAAAAAAAATGATCTGTAATCGGGCGCCAAGGTGACACGTTTTGCACCCGATGCGGTACTAGTAGCTAGGGACATTGGTTGGATACTGGGAGATCCTGGGCGTCAAGTTGTAAAAAATGGGTGTGGTCATGTAGAAGGAAAGTAGGCATGGTCATGGGTGGAGCCAAATGTAAATGAACCCAGCAGTGGTGTAACTTAAATATCATAAATAGGCAGCATTTCACATAAGTAGGCAGAGTCCATTCACCTGGTTTCTGCCTGCTGTGCTTGGCTGGCGGTGATGCTGTGCTGGCAGTGATGCTGTGCTTGCAGGCGGTGATGCTATGATGTTGGGCTGCCTGGCCTGGAAAGGAATACATTATTTTAGAACATTCGGTGGAAATCTACATGTGTGTGGCCAGCTTAAAGCGGACCTGAACTCAGAACTTCCTCTCTGTTCATAAAGATAAGCAACAGCAACATTTAAAGAAAAACATTTCTTAGTTACAGCTGATACAAATCCTACAATAATTCTGCAGTGTGTCTACTTCATGCTTTCATGGAAGCAGACATAGGGTTACATAGCTATTTGGGTTGAAAAAAGACATCCATCCATCGAGTTCAACCAGAGAACAAAGTACAACACCAGCCTGCTCCCTCACATATCCCTGTTGATCCAGAGGAAGGTGAAAAACCCTTACAAAGCATGGTCCAATTAGCCCCAAAAGGAAAAAATTCCTTCCCGACTCCACATGGCAAACATATAAAATCCCTGGATCAACATCACTGGGCATTATCTAGTAATTGTAGCCATGGATGTCTTTCAATGCAAGGAAAGCATCTAAGCCCCCTTTAAATGCAGGTATAGAATTTGCCATAACTACTTCCTGTGGCAATGCATTCCACATCTTAATCACTCATACTGTAAAGAACCCTTTCCTAAATAAATGGCTAAACCGTTTTTCCTCCATGCGCAGATCATGTCCTCTAGTCCTTTGAGAAGGCCTAAGGACAAAAAGCAAATCCGACAAGCTTTAATACTGCCCTCTGATGTATTTATCCCCACTAAGGCGTCTTTTCTCTAGACTAAATAAACCCAGTTTATCTAACCTTTCTTGGTAAGTGAGACCTTCCAACCCTCTAATCAATTTTGTTGCTCGTCTCTGCACCTGCTCTAAAACTGCAATATCTTTTCTGTAATGTGGTGCCCAGGACTGAATTCCATATTCTAGATGTGGTCTTACTAGAGAGTTAAACAGGGACAATATTATGCTCGCATCTTGAGTTTTTATTTCCCTTTTAATGCATCCCCAAATTTTATTAGCTTTAGCTGCAGCGGCTTGACATTGAGTACGATTATTTAACTTGTCGATGAGTACTCCTAAGTCCTTCTCCAAGTTTGATGTCCCCAACTGTATCCCATTTATTTTGTATGGTGCTAGACCATTGGTACGAGCAAAATGCATGACATTTATATTTTTCAACATTGAATTTCATCTGCCATTTATGTGCCCATATAGCTATCCTATCCAGATCCTGTTGCAATATGTCACGATCTTCCTGAGAGTCGATGATTCTGCACAATTTTGTATCATCTGCAAAAATAGCAACATTGCTTTCTACTGCATCTACTAGGTCATTCCTCCCTGGCGTTCAATTTCCCCAGGATTTCTGTGCAAAAAGTGTTAAAATTAATTTTTATAACTTTTTTTTCCTGTAACTTGCCAAAATATGTCAAGCAAGGGTCTAGTATACAGTGCAGGAGAGTATTGATGTGTATGCACGTTTATACTGTTCACAGCATGTTTTGTATGGACGGATAATCTGTCAATACCGCTAGGGAGGTTGAAGAGCATTGGACCCAGTACAGACCCCTGTGAGACCCCACTGCTAACAGTCACCCATTTTGAGTATGATCTATTGACCACAACTCTTTGTTTTCTGTCCATTAGCCAGTTCCCTATCCATGCACACAGACTCTTCCCCAGTCCTTGCTTTTGCATTAGACTTTTGTGGGGAACCGTGTCGAAGGCCTTTGCAAAGTCCAAGTATATCACATCTACAGCATTCCCAATATCCACATTAGAGTTCACTACCTCATAAAAGCTGAGCATGTTAGTCAAACAGGACCTGTCTTTAGTAAACCCATGCTGATGCTGAGAAATATGATTATTTTCTACTATGAAGTCATGTATAGTATCTCTTAGTAACCCCTCAACTAGTTTGCAGGTTAACATCCTGTGTGATCAAATTAGCTGCTCTGCCCAGGCAGCTGACACAGCTGAGGGATCCAATGACAGTGGTGATTAGTCACCGATGAGGGGGCATTAGACAGGCTAAACCCTCTAAATACATACAGGGTGCATTTCTCTGTTTTCCTTCTGTCCTGTGCAAGAGTTCAGGTCCACTTTAAAAAATATCTTCTGACTCTTTTCTGTACACAGCTGCCCCACTCCTGTTCCAGTTCCCTTTTGCATTTGATAAATAGGTCCCATAGGCTCTGGATTAATTACTGACTGTACTTATCTACTGTGAAATTATCGACATAATCGCCTTGTGAATAAAACTCACTGCCCTCCTCAAGATCCCTTCTAATTATTTAATAGGTTTTATTTGACAAACAATCAGAAGTGAAGGGGCAGGAATCTGAAAAGGAACAGAGTCATTTCCAGACAGGAAAGTTGCGCCTGGTACACTCCATGCAATTTCCTGTAAGAAAGACGGGTCGAATCCATTATTTCTGATCGTTTGCTGATCGGTTTTCTGATTAAAGTGGCTGCATAGTGTACTGGTTAAGGGCTTTGCCTCTGACACAGGAGATCTGGGTTTGAATATCGGCTCTGCCTGTTCAGTAAGCCTGCACCTTTTCAGTAGGAGACCTTGGGCAAGTCTCCCTAACTGGCTACTGCCTATAGAGTGTGCCCTAGTGGCTGCAGCTCTGGCGCTTTAAGTCCGCCAGGAGAAAAGCGAGATATAAATGTTCTCTGTTTATTTGATCCCTTTTATACAAAATCAATCAGAAAAATAATCAGACAAGACGGAACTAATCAATTCTACCCATCTAACGGACAGGAAATTGCATGGCATGTACCAGGCTTTAGTGAGTGAGTGAGCAATTTCGGATGAAAGCAGGAGGGTGGAAACTCTGGGGACCTGTCCATACATTTTAAATGTAAACAGAGACTTTGACAAAACAGGAATTGGACAATACCATCCATACAGTAACAGAACATTGTAACTTGTGAAGCAGAGTTCATCATAGCGGTTTGACTCTCGGTGTCACCAACATTAAGATGATGTAACAGCGCTTGGCTCGGGTCTTCACTACAGGAGGGGATATGGATTTCACTGCATGATGCTTCCATTTGTGGCACTTACGTTTGTCACAATGGTGGTATCTGACACAGTGGACATGAAGACAAAGTGAAGGTCTCAATCATCAGTCACATAAAAATGCATTAAAAAAATATATGGCAGCACACGTATGCCAAGGTCAGAACCACAGCAATGATCGCAAGATGAGTTGTGGCCTAATTCTTTTTTAAGTGGAACTCTACCGTTTGCTACCGAAGCAAAAACAATCTTTCTCAGATCACTTACAGACAGTAAATATTGTGTAAGTATCTCGTCAAGCTGTACCAATTTTGATGTGCGTTTTTTGTACGCTTTTTATGTGTTTGCGTTTCCATTTTTCTGATTGGCAAGTGTTGTCTTGATTTTTAAAAAATAGATACTGGTGATTAAACCAATACAAAACGTAAAACGCATTTTTATACGTTTTTTATGGGTTCCTGTACTTTACATTGAAACGCAAAACACATCATAATATCACAGACATGCGTTTGCGTCTTTTTAAAAATCGGAACGCAGCAGTGGAAAAGGCCACCCAAGATTTAAACAGGCTGCACTTAAGAATCAGCAAACGCATTCATTTTGCGTTCTTGGCAAAAACGCAGCTAGTGGAAAAAGACCCTTAGGGCTTATTTCCACTACATGCATGCATT
Organism: Hyperolius riggenbachi; assembly: GCF_040937935.1. NCBI lineage: Eukaryota > Metazoa > Chordata > Amphibia > Anura > Hyperoliidae > Hyperolius > Hyperolius riggenbachi. Next base: position 64,596,302 of record NC_090656.1, on the reverse strand, counting down.
TCCCTTTTTTTGTGTGCTTTCTACACACAAAAGCACATTAGGTCAGACACGTTGATTGATCGATATAAATCAATGGGCTGCTCACATAATACATTTTTCAGCATGCATTTAAAAAATGTACGGCCTCATGCTTTTTTCCAGGCACCATGCAATTTTTTCTATTAATTATATTGTGATACTTTGATAAAACATTCATATTGTTCCAGATACAAACACACATGGGGTGCATAAAAAAAACTTGCGCAAAGAACGCACACAGAAAACCACACTGCAAGTAGAAATGTAGAGAAACCTGTCTGACTGTCCTTCGGAGTCGATCATGTAATGCACTGGAATAACTTCTAGGAACACAGCTGCAATCAGGAGAACAAAAAAAAATATGCATCACTTTACTCCAGTGTTTCTCAAACCTGTCCTCCGCAACGGTGCATGCTTTGCAGGCAACCTCATCTATGGCACAGGTGGGGTAATTAGTGTCTCAGCTAGGTGGATTCTATGTAGTTGAGACACTAATTACCCCACCTGTGCCATAGGGGAGGCTGCCTGCAAAACATGCACCATTGGGGAGTCACGAGGATAGGTTTGAGAAACACTGCTTTACACGGCAAACAGTTTAGACTATTATCTTTCTGTGTGCCCACTGTGGAATGCTCATTCAGATTCTACGGGACTGAAATTTCTGCATGTCTGATCGGAAATCAGCATTTCCAATCGGAAAATGGAAATGTGGAAATTCAATTTACAGCAACTTAGTCATTTTACCCCAATCACAGCACTCGTAAGCATTCGACTAATCAGAGAATGCAGAATTTTTCCACAAAAATTGAATTACCGCAGTGATTTTAGACCAATCACAAGACGTGGATAGTACTACTGAGTATTCATGAGTAGAGACGTCGGCGAACGGTTCCCGAACCGTTCGCCGGTGAACATCTCACCTTGTACTACTTCCGGGTCGCTACGACCCAGAGTAGTACGCCTGCGCTGGGCCGGCGGTGCGCGTCCTAGATCGCCCTCCTGTTGCCGGGCACTTTCTGCGCATGTGCGTGACGTCATGAGTGCCGTCACGCTCATGCGCAGAGAGTGCCCGGCAACAGGCGCGCGATCAAAGGCGCGCACCGCCGGGCCAATGCAGGCGTACTACTCCGGGTCATAGCGACCCGGAAGTAGTACTAAGCCCATAGAGATTCGCCCGCGAACGGTTCGGGCCATCTCTATTCCTGAGTCTTGTGATTGGCCTAATATTTCCATGGTATTCCAATTACTGCAGTAAAATTCAGAAAATTCTGCATTATCTGGTCTAATACTTCTGAGTCAACTAAGAAGTATTTGGCCAATCAGAAAATGCAAAAAAAAAACCAAAAAACAAAAAAAAAGCAGTAAAACAGTAAAAGTAGATTGAGAGTAACTTGGTTTAAAGGGAAGGTTCAGGGACTATCCGAAAAAAATAAAAATCCTCATCCACTTACCTGGGGCTTCCTACAGCCCGTGGCAGGCAGGAGGTGCCCTCGGCGCCGCTCCGCAGGCTCCCGGTGGTCTCCGGTGGCACGCCCGACCTGGCCAGGCCGGCGGCCAGTTCGGGCTCTTCTGCGCTCCAAGGCCCGGCACTTCTGCGTCCCACGCCGGCGCGCTGACGTCATCGGACGTCCTCCGGGCTGTACTGCGCAGGCGCCTGCGCAGTACAGCCCGGAGGACGTCCGATGACGTCAGCGCGTCGGCGTGGGACGCAGAAGTGCCGGGCCTTGGAGCGCAGAAGACCCCGACCTGGCCGCCGGCCTGGCCAGGTCGGGCGCGCCACCGGAGACCACCGGGAGCCTGCGGAGCGGCGCCGATGGCACCTCCTGCCTGCCACGGGCTGGAGACAGCCCCAGGTAAGTGGATGGGGATTTTTATTTTTTTCGGATAGTCCCTGAACCTTCCCTTTAAGAGCACTTTGCAATACAAGCAAAATTGTATGTGAAATTGTGATTGATACAAGCAATGTCTTGATATGCAAGCAAAAAAAGTATACATGCGTCACGTCATAACAACTGAGCCGATAGTTCCTCTCCCTTTGGCGCTGCAGGATTGTACTTCATTGTACTTAATCTGAGTGTAGAGACTGTGCAATCACATTTACGGTACATGAAATCCTCAAAAGTAAGTCATTGGATACGCGCTTTGTTAAAGCCACACACACACACAAAAAAAGTTTGGGGCGATGCAACAGATGGCAATTATTCTGTTAATTATAGTGAAAGTGGTACTTATCCGTTAGCCGGGCGCATCCTCTAGGTGGCGACAAAACTCCACCAGAGTTACATCTTTCCCTACTATCCATGTCGGCCTGGAGGGGGAATAGTAATTAGCGCCACCTGCCGGATGCGCCCGGCTAACGGATAAGTACCGTGAAAGTCTTGTTTACATTTTTATTTTATACTATTTTACTATAACTGTTTTTGGTTTGTGGAACTCATCACCTGGGTTTAAATTAATTCTTTTGGGAAGAGTGCATAAGAGTGCTTAGAATTACAAGCTTGTTTCCGGAACGAATTGTACTCACAAACCAAAGTTCCACTGTATTGGTAAAATTACAAATATTCTACTATTGGGCAATGGGTAGTATTAATAGTAGAATATCCGTAATTGTTATCGATATTATACTATTGCTAAACCTAACCCTACTCTCAAGTGAATCCTCCCTCTCTCAATCCCTAACCAACTCCACCATGTGACCTCCATTGATATCCGCCAATATCTGTGACAATCTTATGATATTTGTCGCTGGGACCCAAATGACCTACTGCGCATCGCTATAGCTGAGCCCGCACTGCTACAGCTGCAGTTCAAATTGCATTCTATACAACGCCTATTTTACCAAAGCGACACCCACATTACCTGATTCAATAGAAAGGGCTAAGAGCTTTATTACACATTGAAGAGAGGCATTGGCTAGATAAGATTATGCTGAACTGTAGCTGCAGAGCTGCCCACAAAGAGTAGATATTTCAGCAGAAGTGCGAGATGGGTTGAGTCAGGTGATTCCTCTGTGCTGAGAGGTCAGAGCCAGTGGTGGGCAAAAATTTTGCATATGCGAAATTTCGCATTGAAATTTGCATTTACGCATTGTAATCGTAATGCAAAATTTCAGGGAAAATCGTAATTAATTTCGTATGTAATAGTAATATTTCATAATTTCGTGTAATCTTTGCACAATTTCGCGAAATTTTGTGCCAACTTTAGCGGTTAATAGCTACATTTGTTAAGGAGAATATTGGGTACAAGGCAAAAAAAAAATTTTTCAAAAAGACACTGTAGTTTTTGAGAAAATTGATTTTAAATATAAAAAACACTTTTTCTTTGCATTTTTAAAATTGATTTTCTCAAATACTTCAAGGTCTTTTTGAAATTTTTTTTTTTTTTACATGTACCCACTATTCTCCTTAAAGAGACTCTGAAACGAGAATAAATCTCGCTTCAGAGCTCATAGTTAGCAGGGGCAGGTGTGCCCTGCTAAACCGCCGCTATAGCGCCGCTAAACGGGGGTCCCTTCACCCCCAAACCCCCCACTGCGACACTTGGTCGCAGACTTGGTTGTTCCTGGAGGCAGGGCTAACGGCTGCAGCCCTGCCTCCAGTCGCGTCTGTCAGCGGCGCATCGCCGCCTCTCCCCCGCCCCTCTCAGTGAAGGAAGACTGAGAGGGGCAGGGGGAGAGGCAGAGATACGCGCTGACAGACGCGCGTGGGGCAGGGCTGCGGCGGTTAGCCCTGCCCCAACCAGAAAGCACTCCCCCGCATTACGGAGGGGATTTGGGGGATCAGGGACCCTCGTTAAGCCGCGGGATAGTGGCGGTTTAGCAGGGGCACACATGCCCCTGCTATCTATGAGGTCTGAAGCGAGATTTATTCTCGCTTCAGACTCTCTTTAACATATCTGTAACGATATGTGCGCTGACACTGCGGAAGTCCTCCACAAGCGTATAAAATGGCAGAACCCAGCTTTGGTGCAATGCACTTGTAGAGGGAAATTCCCACCGGCAGATGGAACTGTGGAGTGCAGAGGAACAACCCCTCTGCACTGCCACAGATGCCAGATGGGAATTGTACGAATTGCAACAATGCAGGGCAAGATAGCCCTCAGAGAGAGAAAGTGAGCACAGGGACAGAATGTATGTGTGTCCACCAATCTAGTCACCACCAGGCGACGGTGAACACACAACAGCGGAAACCAAGTGGGAACGCAATCGCAAGAGTGGCGATTGCCAACAGTGACACAAGACCGAGTAAGACAGAGCACAAGTGTAGCAAGAAAGACACAGAAAATAACAATGATCAGAACGTCAAGGAAAATAACAAGCTCACTCGCTAAGCGCGGTCGCCGCATGAAAAGCGCAACAGTGACAAAGCACGCTAATGGCGCGGTCTCCGCACGAAAAGCGCAACAGAGACAAAACACGCCAACCCTAACTAACCAATGTAACACGAAAATGAATAGAGATCGTGAACGCTTGCTAAACGGTTACCTCACCAAGCCTACAGCAAGCGTTCGTTCCAGACAAGACAGACAAAAGGAGTAACCAGTAGCAACCGCAGCTCTGGCCTACACTCCCAGACAGAGTACAGAAGGAACCACCGCCACTACCGCTAGGGCAGACGCTATCCAGACAGACAGACAGATGGGGCTACCAGTAGCAACCGCTGCTCTGGCTAGCACCCCTAAGGCAGAATACAGAAGGAACCACCGCCTCTACCGCTAGGGCGAATGCGATCCCAACAGACAGAACGATTTCCTGTCGACCGCCGCTGGCGACAAGACAATCGCAACAGATAAGACAGAACTAGGCAAAACAGATAATACAACCTGACTACGCTAGAAGGAATGCTAGTGCACTCCCAAGGAATTACTCTAAGATAATCTTAGCAAACGATTAGCAAAGGCTGAGACTCCAGGTAAGTTAGCAGGAACAAACCATCATGACCAGCAAGGGATTCTGGGAGGAAATGGTATTTATACTGCAAACCATCAAAGGAAGCAGCTAAGCAATTTGCATGCCAAGTGGATGCAAATTCCTCACCAGAGCAGCAGCTCAGCAAGTTGCAGAGTGAAGACAGGTCTCCTTTCCAGGGACCTGCAGCACTCAGACCTACAAAATGGTCAAAAAGCTGTCTGCCTGTGCAGACAGCAGAGCAGATCATTACAATATGTAGACATTTTGGTAGCAATAGCATGTATGGGGGCTCTGCTATTAACCGCTAAAGTCGGCACAAATTTTTGCAAAAGTGTGTGAAAATTACATGAAAAATTACACAAAATTATGAAATATATTACATACGAAATTAATTATGATTTTCTCTGAAATTTTGCATTACGATTACAATGAGTCAATGCGAAATTCAATGACTTTCACTACCATGTATGGGGGCTTTGCTATTCAGTGCTTAAGTCGGCACAAAATTACACGAAAATTACACAAAATTTTAGGTGAAATTACGGATCACTATACGAAATAAATTGCATTTACAAATCGTAACTACGTATAAGCGTAATTATGAAAATTAGCTGATTACGATCACCACTTGTCAGAGATGTTCACTAGCTGTGACATTTTGACTCCCCCGGTGGATGTTTCTTAACATAGATGAAACACATGACTGATTTTGGATTAATTAACCACTTCACCACTGAGGGGTTTTACCCCCTGAGCACCAGAGCAATTTTCACCTTTCAGCGCTCCTTCCATTCATTCGTCTATAACTTTATTATTACTTATCGCAATGAAATGAACTATATCTTGTTTTTTTCGCCACCAATTAGGCTTTGTTTAGGTGGGACATTATGCCAAGAATTATTTTTTTCTAAATGTGTTTTAATGGGAAAATAGGAAAAATGTGGGGAAAAAAATAATTATTTTTCAGTTTTCGGCCATTATAGTTTTTAAATAATGCATGCTACTGTAATTAAAACCCATGAAACGTATTTGCCCTTTTGTCCCGGTTATAAAACCATTTAAATTATGTCCCTATCACAATGTTTGGCGCCAATATTTTATTTGGAAATAAAGGTGCATTTTTTTCAGTTTTGCGTCCATCCCTAATTACAAGCCCATAGTTTATAAAGTAACAGTGTTATACCCTCTTGACATAAATATTTAAAAAGTTCAGTCCCTAAGGTAACTATTTATGTATTTTTTTTAATTGTAAATTTTTTAATTTTTTTTTAATTACAAAAAAAAAAAAATGGGGAGTGTGGGAGGTAATGAGTTAATTTTATGTGTAAAAGTCATTTATTTGTATGTGAAAAATGTGTAGGGTGTAGTTTACTATTTGGCCACAAGATGGCCACAGTAACTTTTTGTTTTAATGCGTTCTCCAAGCTTCCGGAAGCTTGGAGGAAGAATAAGGAGGCTGGACACGTGAGTTTTTTCTCACAATGATCGCGCTGCCCATAGGAGAGCAGCTGATCATTGCGGGGCTTAGATCAACGAACGGGAATGGATTTTCCCGTTCATTGATCTCTGGGCGAGCGGGCGGCGGCGTGTTTACTAGCGGCGGGCGGCGTGTTTACGAGCGGGAGCGCGGGCAGCGTCGGGAACGCGGAAAGTACGTGTTTCTCCGTCCTTGGTTTTTAAAGGATGGAAAAAGGGGCGGAGAAATACGTACGCGCGGGGGTAAAGTGGTTAAATATGAACAGTGTGTGAGTCAGAGAGCCCCGAAGCAGCAATTCCAGAATGGGAAAGTAAGTATCTGGCAAAGCCAAACCTGATGCTGCTGTACACTGGGGTAGGGGCACTTTGCCATGTTGGAGCCAGGTGAAATGTACGTCTCCAAAGTTTTACATGTCATGTCGAACTTTATGAAACTATATAATGTGTATCCAATATGCTAAAATGCTTCACATTATACATTTATTCTTAGTTTTTCTACAGTATCTACCCCGGGGTGGTAATTAGCTGGACTGTGTGAAATCTCTAAGTGCAGAGCTTTTAGTGTACATTCAGTAACTTTCCTTCTCTTCTTGTTTTGAAGGTTTGGCTATTAACGGTGTCCTCAGATCCTCACACTATATCCTACTGCTGCATTCTCAAGTGAAATGTCCACCTGCTGTGATTCAAAGTGCCGTCTTCATCTTTCCGATAAGACTGATCCTGCTCGTCTCTGTCGCTGAACATACAGATGATGATCTTCAAAGTTTAGAAGCAGTAAGAAAAAAGCCAAGCATACCACGGTAAGGCATGAGTGTGTGTGTGTTTGTGTGTACTCCTTTTTATGTGTGTATTCATGCAAGTGTGTGTGTGTGTGTGTATGCACGCCTTTTTATATGTGTATGCATGCGAGTGTGTGTGTGTGTGTGTAGTACAAACAGGATGGAAAGGTGCCCCAAGGATAATAAAATGAATAAAATAAATAAGGTTTGAGTTGGCTTACCTTAATGAATACAAATTCATATTTAAATGAACAATCTTTAACAGTACTGGCAACGTGTTTTGTGGGTCTACACCCACTTCCTCGGGCCAAATCAAGTGCCACACTATGTTCAGCAGGGGCAAACCCAGGATTTTCAAGGGGGGAGTCCTGAAAGGTCTCCCTCAGCCACGCACAATACAGAATAATAATATGGTAGGACATCATGCTGGATACATGCAATGCAATTTCCTGTCTGATCGACCGACAACGGGATAGATCAGGAACAGTTTGAATACAGATAATAATGAGGACAGCCGACATTGCTAATAAAGGGGAAAGTGAAGCATTCACACAGCAGGGCACAGTTCCCCAGGACTGCTCCATGCTCTGTACACACACTGCTGTCAACTATAGCAGGGAAAGAAATAGGGCAGTGCTGTGTGCTGCAGAATACCTGCAGATATTCTGGTGTCTCAACTTGTGCCTGTCCGCAGACACTGCACTGGCCCTGGTCTGAGGGGGAATTCTGGGCAGCTATAATCCCCCCCTGCGTTTGCTTTATGTTCAGAGCCAGGAATAGAGTGCCTTTCAGAAGCAGTAAAAAAAAATGCCAAGTATACCATGGTAGGGCATGAATGTGTGTGTGTGTGTGCGTATGTGTGTATGTGTGTGTGTGTGTACTGCCATAGCAATAGGGGATGCTGAGGTTGCGACCGCATCAGGGCCGATGGACCAGAGGGGCCTATTATTAGGACTCCTTCCTAATCAAGCTTATTAGATTTTCAATGGGGCTATGGTGGAAATGAACATCTCTATATGTGCATTGAATAGTAGTAATCCTTAATAGTTTTCTTACTCTGATTACAGCTCTGGAACACAGAAACTGGCATTGGGAGATTTGGGGGGTTTATGTCAATAGAGTGCTTGGGGCCTCATGTAAAACTCACACCGGGGCCCCAAGCTCCTCAGTTACGCCACTGTATGTGTGTGTGTTTATATGAGTATTATTAATCATAAACTATGAATTAAGTGCTGTACCATTATATATTTAACACTGGAGTTGCCACAGCAGAAAAAGACAGCTTAGAATAAGAAAAAAAAAAACCTAGACTATTACTGAATGTAAAAAAAAAAAAAAAATTGCTGTACCAAAGGGTAATGCCTGAAAGATCTGTGAGGTAAGCAGAACAGTGCTGGACAGGAAATCTGAATACAACTAAAGTTCCTGTGTCAGAGTTCGCCTCAGCTGTAGCAATGAGACTGTGAAATTCTTTTTTTCAGAAAATAGAATTCAACAATGACTGTAGTTGCTGAAAAATGCAGAACACACAGGTTATACTGTAAACAATAATTCAAAACTCTATCCACTGCAGTTATTTTATAGAAATGTATGCAGGCCTGGGAGTAGGAATAGCCTAATGTCGTTGCTGAGTATATCCGTAGCAGAGCCAGGACAAGGTCCTCAAGCACCGAAGGCTGAGACACGAAAGTGCGCCCCCCATCCCTCCCACCCCAGCCATCACACACTAATTGCTATTAGAGTAAGAGGCGCCCCAGGGCCCCCAATTAATCTCCAGTTATCTGGGTTGCTGCCACTGCCATGTATCCCCTTTTCTTATTTCTGTCTGCTTCAAATACAATAGGGGAATGATAGCTGAGTAGAGATGGCCCGAACGGTTCGCCGGTGAACAGTTCCCGGCGAACTTCGGTGGTTCGCGTTCGCGAGCGCACGCAAACTTTTCCGGAAGTTTGATTCGCCCCCATAGTGCATCATGAGGGTCAACTTTGACCCTCTACATGTCAGAAACAGCTGGTGGCAGTGTCCGGCACCATGTATCACCACCTATGGACAGCCAGTCAACATGCCCTTCAACGTCAGCTGCTGATACCACCCTAGTGCCATCACCCTAGGGGGGCCCAGCGATTTGGAAAGTTTTCAATGTGTCTGCCTCAAATACCCAAACTGTTTCCCGTGACGTTGAGAGGCATGTGGTGTCATCTCTGGCACACAGTGTTGGGTCAAGGGTCCATCTGACCACGGATGCCTGGTCTGCCAAGCACGGTCAGGGCAGGTATATTATGTACACAGCCCATTGGGCCAACCTGGTGACCGCTGACAAGCAGGGAGTACGTGGCTGTGCATTGGACCAACTTGTGACACCGCCACGGTTTGCAGGCAGGCCTGCTGCCACCTCCTCTCCTCCTGCTACATCCTCTTCGCTGTCATCCTCCTCCTTGGCTCAGTGGCAGTTCAACTCTACTTGTGCTGCGATCTCCTCTCCAGCTACACAGACCCAACTCCCCAGGGCCTATGCTGCATGCCAGGTACGATGGTGTCACGCCATCTTAGACATGTCTTGCCTCAAAGCGGAGAGTCACACTGGACCAGCTCTCCTGGCTGCTCTTAACAGACAGGTGGATCAGTGGCTGACCCCGCACCAGCTGGAGATCGGCAACATGGTGTGTGACAACGGCAGAAATCTCATTTCCGCTTTCAATTTGGGAAAGCTGACACATGTACCCTGCATGGCATATGTGCTGAATCTAGTCATTCAAAGATTTGTGTCAAAGTACACAGGCTTAGAGGATGTCCTGAAGCAGGCCAGGAAGTTGTGTGGGCATTTCAGGTGGTCTTACACGGCCATGGCACTCTTTGCCGATATTCAGTGGAGAAACTAGTTGCCGGTGATTTGCGATAGCCCGACTCGCTGGAATCCGACCCTCCTTATGTTCTCTCGCCTGCTAGAACAGGAAAAAGCCGTCACCCAGTACCTCTACAACTACACCCAGTACCTCTACAACTACAGTAGAAGGACACAGTCTGGGGAGAACGGGGATGTTTTGGCCCAACAACTGGACACTCATGCAAAATGCATGCAGGCTCATGCGGCCGTTTGATGAGGTGACCAACCTGGTGAGTCGCAGTGAAGGCACCATCAGCGACTTGATCCCGTACGCTTACTTCCTGGAGCGTGCCATGCGTAGAGTGATGGATCAAGCTGTGGAGGAGCATGAACAGGAACAGTTACAGGAGGAAGCGTTGTGGGATCAATTCTCATCAGAACCAGATGTTTCCTCAACACCTGCGGCAGCACAGAGGGGGGAGGAGGAGGAGGAGGAAGAGTTGTGTGGGGAGGAGGAGTCAGACTCGGATGATGAGGAAGGTGTTTATTTGGAGGAGGAGGAGGCGGCGGCAGAAGAACAACCACAGCAGGCGTCGCAGGGGGCTTGTGCTGCTCAACTTTCCCATGGTATTGTTCGTGGCTGGGGGGAGGAGGAGGACTTACCTGACGTCACTGAGGAAGAGCTAGAGGAGATGGATAGTACGTCTGCATCCAACTTTGTGCAGATGGCATCTTTCATGCTGTCCAGCCTGTTGAGGGACCCCCGTATAAAAAAACTCAAGGGGAATGAGCTGTACTGGGTGGCCACGCTACTAGACCCTCGGTATAGGCACAAAGTGGCGGAGATGTTTCCAAATCACCAGAAGGCAGAAAGGATGCAGTACTTGCAGAACAAGCTGGCAACTATGCTTTACAATGCGCTTAAGGGTGATGTCACAGCACAACGCAATAAAGGTACCACTGCCAGTAAACCTTCTCCCATGTCCACGCAGGCAAGGACAGGACGCTCCAGCAATCTCATGGTGATGTCGGACATGCGGACATTCTTTCGTCCAACGCCTCACCTGAGCCCTTCTGGATCCACCCTCCACCAACGCCTGGACTGGCAGGTAGCCGACTACCTGGCCTTAAGTGTGGATGTAGACACTGTGAGCAGCGATGAACCCTTGGACTACTGGGTGCGCAGGCTTGACCTGTGGCTAGAGCTGTCCCAATTTGCCATCCAACTTCTGTCTTGCCCTGCCTCAAGCGTTCTGCCAGAAAGGACCTTCAGCACAGCTGGGGGCATTGTCACTGAGAAGAGAAGTTGCCTAAGTCACAAAAGTGTTCAGTACCTCACCTTTATCAAAATGAATGAGGCATGGATCCCGGAGGGCTACTGCCCGCCCAAAGACTAAGTCAGTCCCCACACACAGCATCTCTGCCTGCACGCCGTGTGACTGCCTGCCCCAAGACTAAGTCAGTCCCCACACTGCATCTCTGCCTGCAGGCTGCTTGACTGCCTTCGCCGCCACCACCTACAGGGTCCAGGACACCAGGCGGATTCCTGAATTTTTTACGCCATAAGAATTTTTCTGGTGCCTGTACATGCCTGCCTACCTTTTCTGGCTGCACTGCAGCTGCAACAACAAAACAAAGGCATGTATATGTGCCAATTCCCCTTCATGATCATTACCTTGCCGCGGTGAAAGGGCTTGCGTATTGCAATGAAGCAATGACCGACGGCTACATGAGTGTCTCGGGGGGGAAGGGGGGGTGCACACCAAAGGTAATAAGGTTGTTGCTTCATTGTGGACAGACCAAATTTGATCAGCTGGACAGTCACTGTTGTTCTATCATTGAACTACCACAGCCTGGTGACCATATGGGCTTGAAAACCGCCAGGGCCTGCACTCTCGCCATGGTTAGCACCAGTCCAGCACGGCCGTCACTACACAAACAGCGGTGCAGTTTGCGGTGCGATACACAGTGAGTTTGGTGTGTCAGTGTGAACTGTGAAGCAGTACTCTAATTTTACTCCCTGATTGATGCAAGATGTTTTAAAGCACGTTAGGCCTGCAATTAAGCATTCAATGTGATTTCTGTCCTTAAAACGATGCTTTGCGTCAAATCCAGATTTTTCCCCGGGACTTTTGGCGTCTATACCACTCATCCATGCAAAAACTCAGATGTTAGACCCCTTGAAACATCTTTTCCATCACTTTTGTGGCCAGCATAAGTGTTTCTAGTTTTCAAAGTTCAAAGCCAGGTATATAATGGTTCACTTGGTGTTTGATGCACACACCCTTTTTGCAATACGTTTTCAGTTCCTTTCTTCTGGAGGCAGATTGTGGACGACTCTCTTTACATGGGCTGTCTGCAGCCTGTTTCCCCATTGGGGTGTGGAGCTGTAGAGTCACCCTTGAGCTTTACAGGGCTTGGGGCGACCTATGCTTCACTCCCCCCTGTCGTAGTGCTCCCAAGTCATGCTCTTTTGGCCTGGCTGATAATAATGCACTTGTACGCAATACGAAATAAGGTAGGTCCTATGCTTTGGGAGGTGGGTGTGTGCGGCCCTCCCTGGCGGTGGCAGCGCATGGGGGGGGCCGCCCCGCACTTCTTAACCTCCCCCCAGGGGGGCGGCTGCAGAGTCTCTGAGCAGTGAGTGTGCTTGGAGTGCCCTGTTGGCTCCCCTTTTCCTGGGATCCTGGGGGGGCCTCCACGTGGCGATCCTGGATAAGTGCTAAATGCTGCGCGAACTAATCCCACGCAGGGCAAAAATTTTGCATTGAGTTAGTTGGCAAAACCCTGCATATCCTTGCATGCAGATTTGCTTGATCAGTGTCTCATGAATAAGCTAATTAGGCCTTATCTGCAAAGCCAGGTATATAAGGGTTCACGTGGTGTTTGATGCACACACCCTTTATGCAAATAGTGATTGTACTGTAGCCTGGGTACAAGTGGTTAAAGTGGACCTGAACTCTTGCACAGGACAAAGGGAGAACAGAGAGAAATGCACCAAGGCTTTGTTCACATCTAAAATCGAAATCGCTGACGCACATCTTTTTCTCCTCCCAGCGCTTACCTGCGCGCTTCGATTTTGTGTACAGCGCTATTCAAAGCACTTTTGCAGAGTGATTCTATTTTTTCACTCTTTGACCGGGAAATGAATAAATACAATGTATTTATTCATCAAAGCGTGAACGCTATCGCCGTACAAAGCGATTTTGTGAGTGTTTTGTGCTTTTCCTATACCCTCCATTGTAACAAAATCGCCCTAAAAATGGTACAGGCAGCGATTTGCTGAGCAGATCGGAAACTAACTGCTCGGATGTGAACACTCTCATAGGGAATAATTGCATAAGCGCTTTTTAGGGTGATTTTGAAAATCGCCGGCGCTTTAAAAAAAAAAACGCAAAACGTCCTAGGTGTGAACAAGCCCTGCATGTATTAAGAGCGTTTAGCCTGTCTAATTCCCCCCCCCCCATCTGTGACTAATCACCACTGTAATTTTATCTCTCAGCTGTGTCAGCTGGCTGCCTCTGCAGAGCAGCTAATTTCTACACACAAGATGTTAACACTATATCTGCTTCCAAATTAACATGCAGTAGAAACACTCAAGAATTATAGCAGGTTTTGTATCAGCTGTAACAAAGACTTTTTTTTTTGTTATTACGCTGTTGTGTTTTCTTTAGAGCAGAGAGGAAGTTATGAGTTCAGGTCCACTTTAATTAATGCTGATGCAATTATCAAGTGATATTTGATGTTTGAGCGATTTTAAAGCAAAAGCGTAGCAGCTAGAGGGTTAAAATAACGGTTTACCAATCCATACAAACTGTAATTTCTTTCTTTCTTAATTCTCTTAATGATTGAAAGAGCTTAGCGTTTCCTATACAATAGGCTTGGATGGAAAGCTAGCGGAGGAGAACTGGATATCATCTTTGTTTACATCTCAGCCTCCCTCAGACGTTTTTTTTTTTTCAATATCCCTGTGTATTACTTATTTTTCATGTCAGTCCCATTGATTATAGAAGTTCAATAACATTGTTTACCTCAAGCATAATCATTATAAGAAAACTGATTTATGTCCAAACTCTGCAAAGCAATAGCATACTTTGAATGTGCATTATTTGTCATGGTAACGACATTAGAAGGAAGAAAAAAAAAAAGAAACTATTGAATAAGAATGTACAGAGCTCAGAAATCATTGTTATATTGACCTGGCAGCTTGTTGGTATTGTATAATGTACGCTATACTTTTTAAAAGTACTTTTGCATCATGCTGTTTGAAGGGCTATCAATACAATCACAAGGATCAATAAGAGATGCTTCTTCCAAACAAAACATTAATTGGAGTTAAAATTAGAGAGTTTCTTTCTTGCTATGCGTATTTGTCAGGGGCAGTCACACCTTCTCCTGCTTCGCCACACCTCTGCCTGTTTTTTGTTATGTGTATTTGGCAGGGGCAGCCACACCTTCTCCTGCTTAGCCACACCTCTGTCTGTTTTTTTGCTATGCGTATTTGTCAGGGGCAGCCACACCTTCTCCTGCTTAGCCACACCTCTGCCTGTTTTTTGCTATGTGTATTTGGCAGGGGCAGTCACACCTTTTCCTGCTTAGCCACACCTCTGCCTGTTTTTGTTATGTGTATTTGGCAGGGGCAGCCACACCTTCTCCTGCTTAGCTGCACCTTTGCCATTTTTGCAATGTGTATGTGGCAGGGGCAGTCAAACCTTCTCCTGCTTAGCCACACCTCTGTCTGTTTTTTTGCTATGTGTATTTGGCAGGGGCAGTCACACCTTCTCCTGCTTAGCCACACCTCTGTCTGTTTTTTTGCTATGTGTATTTGGCAGGGGCAGTCACACCTTCTCCTGCTTAGCCACATCTCTGCCTGTGTTTTGCTATGTGTATTTGGCAGGGGCAGTCACACCTTCTCCTGCTTAGCCACACCTCTGCCTGATTTTGCTATATGTATTTGGCAGGGGCAGTCACACCTTCTCCTGCTTAGCCACACCTTTGCCGTTGTTTTCCTATGTTTATTTGGCAGGGGCAGTCACACCTTCTCCTGTTTAGCCACACCTCTGCCTGTTTTTTGCTATGTGTATTTGGCGAGGCAGCCACACCTTTTCCTGCTTAGCAACACCTCTGCCTGTTTTTTGCTATGTGTATTTGGCAGGGGCAACCACACCTTCTCCTGCTTAGCCACACCTCTGCCTGTTTTTGCTATGCGTATTTGGCAGGGGCAGTTACACCTTCTCCTGCTTAGCCACACCTCTGCCTATTTTTTGCTATGTGTATTTGGCAGGGCAGCCACATCGTCTCCTGCTTAGCCACACCTCTGCCTGGTCACGAAAGATGGTCAACTGTATGCAGCTTGAAAAGAAGTACATAACCTGTCCAGCCAACCTAGCAGGGCTTATGCACACATTCACATGGTAACGCTAAGCATGTGGCCATGCGTTTAACATAAATGAATGGCATCTGTGTTGTTCTCTGTTAAAGCGAAGACATCCATGCACTAAATGGGACAGTGCTGAATTGTAATTCGTATACCTGTGTATTGTCAGCATCGTAAACAAGTTTGAAAATTTAGACAGTGACTCTCTCTGTGTCTGATGTCCCCGCATACAGTATATTTCTGAGCTAAGATGGCCCTGAGTACTCGTATCCTATTCAGTCTGCAACCTGTCTCTGTCCAGCCTGTTACCATGCCTGCCTGCCAGTCCAGTCCACAACCTATCCCTCTCCATATGCAGCAAAGTTGTCCGCACTCCGTCGTATTAAAAATTCATATCTTTATTCAATCATCATTAAAGGGGAACTTCAGCCTAAACAAACATACTGTCATCAAGTTACAATAGTTATGTTAATTAGAATAGATAGGTAATATAATCTCTTACCCACCCTGTTTTAAAAGAACAGGCACATGTTTGTGATTCATGGGGGTTGCCATCTTTGTCATGGGGGCAGCCATCTTTTTGGTTGAAAGGAGGTGACAAGGAGCAGGAGACACAGTTCCAACTGTCCTGTGACCTGATAACCCCTCCCAGCTGCACACGCTAGGCTTCAAATGTCAAATTCAAAATGTAAAAAAAAAAAAAATTTGCACCAAAACAGCAGAAAGAGAACCACAACATCAGAAATCCCATCATGCTTTGCACAGCATCAGGGTAAAAAAGCCCGGGCAGTTTTCTTCTGTGCAGCTATAAATGAGGTTTGTATAAGAGAAACAAAGTTCTGATGCTGTGAAACTGTTAAAGAAACACCAGGCCTTTTCAGTGCTGCTGAGTCGATTTTTAGCCCGGAGGTTCACTTTAAAAGGTGCAACAGTGGTACATGGCAGCACAAGAGCTGACATATTTCCGACCCTCCTGGGTCCTTAGCTGTAGCTACGACCCTAGAAATGCGTTGATAACGTGAATGAATAAACAATTCTTTTTTTCCATTAATTATGGCTTGTTCTTCCAAGAAGGTAAGACATTTACACTTCTCATATCTAATTACAATCACGTGTCACACATAGCTCAGGATGCCTCCACCAGTATTTAGTCAAGTCCTCAATGTATCCTTGTCAAGGGTCAGGTGTTACCTGACATGATAATGGTAGAGCCTACCTCCCCTTACCCCCCATCCACCCCGCAACCATCCCACTTACCACACTTAACCTAATAAATGAATGCACACGGACTACCTGGCATTGGATTAATTTAAGGCCATAGCAGCCCCATCTTTATTTAGCCAATTAACAACCATCCAAAACAATCATAGATAACAATAACCAAAACAGGATACACAAAGAGCTGGGGTACAGGGGTCCGGAGGTACCGAATGCAGGATACGAAAACACCCGTGTGACATGCAGCCTTGTACCGGCCCCCAGCCGCACAACTCGGCTCGGGGACAGCTGCATGCCCCGAAGTCGTCTCTCTCGTTGTTCACTTCAAGCCACCGGATTTGTCCCGCGACAAATCTACCACCAGAAACCGACCTCCGGAGCCCCTTTTTACCCCTCCGGCTGCAATGACAAACAAAAATACACACAAACACAAAACAGAAACAAGGGAGGGAGGGAGGGAGATTCCGCCATGGCGCCGCTGTGCAGTGAAAGTGCCCGCCCCCCTTACTTACTACTTAGCCCGGGAACTTGCTCTCCTCCCCGCACTAGCGGCCCGCCCCCTTCCCTGCTAACCCTGTCCGCTCTGGCTACCGCCCAAGCCAGCCCACCCACGCCCCTTCGTTTAACCCCATCCCTGCCAGGGGAGACGGCTACCCCATCATGCCCGGGCCATACACACTACGCCTGGCTCCGGCTCCTGGCCCTATCTGTCCAGTCCGCACTCTGCAACCTGTCCCTGCCCAGCCTGTCACCCTTCCTGCCAGTCCAGTCCACAACCTGTCCCTTGTCCAGCCTGTTACCCTGCCTGCCAGTCTAGTCCATTCCTCAACATGTTTAGCCTGTTACCCTGTGAGGCTTTCAAGTTCAATTTCAACCTGTCCCTTTCCAGCCTGTTACCCCATCCTGCCTGCCAGTCCATTCCTTGACTTGTCTCTGTTCAACCTTCTACCCTGTCAGGATTGCAAGTCCATTTTTTGACCTGTCCCTTTCCAGTTTCCAGTCAAGTCTATTCCTAAACCTAAACCTTCTTCGAGTAGTGCGCCAATCCCACCATCTCTTAGACGGTTAGCCTATTCAGATGAACCTCCTTCATGGTGGAGCACACCTTGATAAAAACCCAAACACACAATTTTGCAGCCTTTATAAATTCTAGAACTCACACTGTGAATAACTCAGAAATGGAGACAAACACAGTGTATTAGAGGGAGAATCCACCACCTGTGGGCTCAGGCGCTCCTCTCCTTCTTTCCCTTGCTCACTAGATAATCAGTGCAGGGTGAGGCTGTTATTGCCACCAGTGCTTTCAACTTCTTGCTCTATAAGTAACCTTGGAGAGAGGGACTCACGTGTATAAAACAGTTATTTAATATCAAATTAAAAACAGCAATACTCGAACATCTTAAAACCATATAAATAGCTTTATATATCACCGTGAATTATAGCGTCCCACTGATTCTTCTCGTTGTGATCCACTCTGCGTACTCCAGCGTGAGGTTCATCTGAATGAATGGTGGAATTAGAGATGGTGGAATTAGAACGCTACTGGAAGGAGGAATAGTCAAGCATAATGGATTGAGGTGCTCTGAGGACCGTGCGCTCCACTGGAATTGAAAACAGCAGGTGATTGATAACTGGACTGATATGGTAAATAGTGAAGTTATCCTTGACACGTTTCCATTCCTAAACCTGTCCGTGTCCAGCCTTTTTATTCTGTCCTGCCTGCCAGTTCCATTCCTCGGCAAGACCCTGTCCAGCCTGTTGCCCTGTCCTGCCTGTCAGTTCCCTCCTCGACATGTTCCTGTCCTGCCGGCCTGCAAGTCCAGTCTGCAACATGTCCCTGACTTGATGGCTTAAACAGGGACAGCCACATTCCTTTACTGATCAATCATAGATTAGGCCACATGATTAGGATTCTTATGTTCTTAAAAGAAAGCTATTAACATATGCCTAAATCCTATTGTGCATGGGTGTATTATGTAGCAATTTGTCCATTTTATGTCAGCTTTTCAAAACACTTTCTACTTTGATCACAATTAAATTCACCTTTTCAAAGTTACATTTGTTTACTGAATCAGGAGTTTTCCACAGTGAAAGCTTGTTTCATAAATCTGTCACATTTCAAAGGTGCCTGCCAATTATAGATGAAAAACAAACTAAAGGCTATCCTAAGTGGTATCCATGAAGGGGGGAGGGGGGTCTTGTTGGGCGGTTTTGCGGCTAAATATTGGAAAAAGCTAACTGGTTCTGCTTTTTCATATATATATCCAATGATGAAGTGAAAACATATTTGTTATGAAATATATTTTAACTTAGTTTAGCCCCACTAACATTTCAAAGCAATGTGTCATTGTTGAGATTTGAAGAGCTACTGTTAAATTAAATCAGAGCAGGAAAGACAGAGAGGACTTGTACCATTCCTACAGCCCCGTACACATGGGGGGTCTATAGTGGATCTCTGTTACCCGGCAAGGATCAGTACACAATCCCTTGGGCAACTCAGCACGGCAGATGCTGTACAGACATGTCATCAGCCTCCTGGCTAGTAGCACATCTGTTTCCATGCGGGGGTGTGGATGGAAAATGAGCGTTGTGCAATGGAGCGAATTCCGGTGGGCAAGGTAGCTGAGAGAACAATGCAGTTGTGCAGAACTCTGGCATCGGGATTGCAAAATATCCAACAGACATTGTGTGACCGCTTCACACATGCTGGTCTGTCTCCAAATTCTCGTCCATGACATTCTTTATAGTCCGCTATGGCAGAATTCAGACAAGCATCTGGGTCTTGAAAGCCAAAATGTACCAAAGATAGTACAATAGCGCTAATTTATACTTACCTGGGGCTGCCTCCAACCCCATAAGCACCATGGCCCCCTCGCCTTCCTCTTCAGCCCCTTCATTCTGGTGCTAAGACTCCCGGTAATCCAGTCATTGCTGAACGTCGAGGCCTTCTGAGCATGCGTGCATCCCCGCAGTGCTCCCATCCCCTGGAGCGTTCTGTACCTGCTCGGGTTTATCAGGAGTCATACCGGAGGGGCCGAGGAGGAAGACGAGGGAGGCACGGTGCTTTGGGGGCTGAAGGAAGTCCCAGGTAAGTTTCAATTAGCGCTAGTGAACCATCTCTGGTTCACTTTAAAGCAGATTGACTAAGAGACAGATCTCTCTGTGTTCAAATGTGATCAGAGAGAGATCTGGTGGCTGCCCATATACTGCAGGCCAATTCCCGATCATTTTCAGCATTATATCTTTCAGGAATTGGCTTTGTGTCGCAGTTACGTTGATGCAGTTGGGCGCAGTTACTATTAACATCACATTTTGAAAATCTATGCACTGCAGTGATGCTGGACTCAAAGAGACTCTGAAGCCAGATTAAAAATGGCTTTTTACCATATATTCATCTGAGACATGTTTGCCCCTGCTAAAATGCTGCTATCCCGCGGCAGAACGAGGGGTCTTTACCCCCCAAATCCCCTCCGTGGTGCCCGGGGTGCGCTTCCTGTAGAGGCAGACCTTTCAGCAGCAGCTCTGCCTCTACACACGTCTATCAGCACGTATCTCCGCCTCTCCCCCGCCCCTCTCAGTCTTCCTTCACGGAGAGGGGCGGGGGAGAGGCGGAGATCCGCCGGCTGATAGACGCGCATGGAGGCAGAGCTACAGCCATTAGCCCTGCCTCCATGAGCAGCAAAATCAACGACCAAGAAAGTCATGGATTTTGCAGGGGGGGATTTAGGGGGTAAAGACCCCTCGTTTTGCCGCGGGATAGCGGCGTTTTAGCAGGGGCAAACATGCCCCTGCTGAATGTAAGCTAAAAAGCCATTTTTAATATGGCTTCAGAGTCTCTTTAACACGGATGCCAGTGGCCTAGCTATATGGGATGCAGAGGTAGCGACCATAATGGGGCCCATTAAGGGCCCCCCTTCAACTGTTGTATTATCTCTTCACTGGTTCTGTGCTGGTAATAATTACTTCTATGTGTGCTTTAGTGAAAATCATTAGCACACTGTTCTCCTGCTTACAACTCTGTCATTCAGGTGTTTTGGGGAGTTTTAGTGAGATTTTAGTGCTCAATATCATGTGCTTTAGAGGGTCCCAAAGTAAAAGTTGCACTGGGGCCCCTAGCTACTTAGCTACGCCAATGGTGGATGCATTTATATGTTGTTATTTGAACTATTCTAGAATGTCAGCTAGTTGGAGTGGATTTTGAGTGTGAATGCTTTGGCCACTGTCTAGCAGGAAAGGTTAAAATACTGGTGGCAAACTGAGTTTCGAGCAGAATTCCCCAACCCTGTCCTCCGGCCCACCAACAGTACATGTTTTGCAGGTAACCACAAACATTCACAGGTGGGGTAATTAGTGTTTCAGCAAAGCTGATTAACTACCTCTGTGCATTTCCACAAAACATGCACTGTTGGTGGGCCTTGAGGACAAGGTTGGGGAATAGAGATGTCTCGAACCTCCGATTTTCGGTTCGTGAACCGCGAACGAGAACTTCCGCAAAAGTTTGCGAACATGCGAACTGCCGCGAACTGCAATAGACTTCAATGGGGAGGCGAACTTTGAAAACTAGAAACATTTATTCTGGCCACAAAAGTGATGGAAAAGATGTTTCAAGGGGTCTAACACCTGGAGGGGGCATGCCAGATTGGGATACACGCAAAAACTCCCGGGGAAAAATCAGGATTTGACGCACAGCAGCGTTTTAAGGGCAGAAATCACATTTTATTGCTAAATTGGAGGCCTAAAGTGCTTTAAAACATCTTGCATATGTATAGGTCAATCAGGGAGTGTAATTAGTGTACTGCTTCACACTGACAGACCAAACTCACTGTGTAACGCACCGCAAACAGCTGTTTGTGTACTGACGGCTGTGCTGGACTGGTGCGCACCATGGCTAGAGTGCAGGTGATGGCGGTTTTCAAGCCCATATGGTCGGGCTGAGGTAGCTGAATGACAGAACAACAGTGACTTAGTCTCCAGCTGATCGAATTTGGTCTGTCCACAATGAAGCAACGACCTTATTATCTATCTTTTTGGGTCAGGTGTGCCCCCCAACCCCAACACACTCATATAGCCGGCGGTCATTGCTTCATTGTGATATGCAAGCCCCTTCACTGTGGCAAGGTAGTGATCAAGAAGGGGAATTGACACATGTACATGCCTTTTGTTTTGTTGTTGCAGCTACAGTGCAGCCAGAAAAATTCGGCAGGCATGTACATGCACCAGAGAAATTATTATAGCGGACACTGCTAGCAGTGGCCTTAAAAATTCAGGAATCCGCCTGGAGTCCTGGTGGACCCTGTTGGTGGTGGCAGTCAAGCGGCCTGCAGGCAGAGATGCTGTGTAGGGACCGACTTAGTCTTGGGGCAGGCAGCCAGTCACACTGTGTGCAGGCAGAGATGCTGTGTGTGGGGACTGACTTAGTCTTCGGGCGGGAAGTAACCCTCCGGGATCCATGCCTCATTCATTTTGATAAAGGTGAAGTACTGAACACTTTTGTGACCTAGGTGACTTCTCTTCTCAGTGACAATGCCTCCAGCTGCGCTGAAGGTCCTTTCTGACAGGACGCTCGAGGCAGGGCAAGACAGACGTTGGATGGCAAATTGGGACAGCTCTGGCCACAGGTCAAGCCTGCACACCCAGTAGTTCAGTGGTTCATTGCTGCTCACAGTGTCTACATCCACACTTGAGGCCAGGTAGTCGGCTACCTGCCGGTCGAAGCGTTGGTGGAGGGTGGATCCGTAAGCGCTAAGGTAAGGCGTTGGACTAAAGAATGTCCGCATGTCCGACATCACCATGAGATCGCTAGAGCGTCCTGTCCTTGCCTCCGTGGACATGGCAGAAGGTTTACTGGCAGTGGTACCTTTATTCCGTTGTGCTGTGACATCACCCTTAAATGCACTGTAAAGCATAGTTGCCTGCTTGTTCTGCATGTGCAGCATCCTTTCTGCCTTCAGGTGAGTTGGTAACATGTCTGCCACTTTGTGCCTATATCGAGGGTCTAGTAGCGTGGCCACCCAGTACAGCTCATTCCCATTGAGGTTTTTTTTTTATACGTGGGTCCCTCAACAGGCTGGACAGCATGAAAGACGCCATCTGCACAAAGTTGGATCCAGACGTACTATCAAACTCCTCTTGCTCTACCTCAGTGATGTCAGGTAAGTTCTCCTCCTTTTCCCAGCCACGAACAATACCACGGGAGCGTTGAGCAGCACAAGCCCCCTGCGACACCTGCTGTTGTTCTTCTGCTGCCTCCTCCTCCTCAAAAAAAAAAAACACCTTCCTCATCATCTGACTCCTCTTCCCCACACGACTCTTCTTCCTCCTCCTCCTCCCCCCTCTGTGCTGCCGCAGGTGTTGAGGAAACATCTGGTTCTGATCAGAATTGATCCCACAACTCTTCCTCCTGTAACTGTTGCTGTTCACGCTCATCCACAGCTTGATCCAACACTCTACGCACGGCACGCTCCAGGAAGAAGGCATATGGGATCAAGTCGCTGATAGCGCCTTCACTGCAACTCACCATGTTTGTCACCTCCTCAAATGGCCGCATGAGTCTGCAGGCATTTCACATGAGTGTCCAGTTCTTTGGCCAAAACATCCCCATCTCCCCAGAGCATGTCCTTCTACTGTAGTTGTAGAGATACTGGGTGACGACTTTCTCCTGTTCTAGCAGGCGGTGAACATCAGGAGGGTCGAATTCCAGCGAGTTGGGCCATCGCAAATCAAGCGCCTCACCGGCAAGTTGTTTCTCCGCTGAATATCGGCCAAGCGTGCCATTGCCGTGTAAGACCGCCTGAAATGCCCAATCAACTTCCTGGCCTTCTTCAGGACGTCCTGTAAGCCTGGATACTTACACACAAATCTCTGGATTACGAGACTGAGCACATGTGCCATCCAGGGTACGTGTCAACTTTCCCAAATTCAAAGCCGAAATGAGATTGCTGCCGTTGTCACACACCACGTTGCGGATCTCCAGTTGGTGCGTGGTCAGCCACTGATCCACCTGTTTGTTCAGAGCAGCCAGGAGAGCTGCTCCAGTGTGACTCTCTGCTTTGAGGCAAGACATGTCTAAAATGGCGTGTCACTGTCACCTGGCGTGTACCTGGCATGCACAAATAAGATCAAATATTACCCTCACAGATGGTGGTCAGACAATATGTTGTTTTAACCTACCACTCTACTCCTGACAATCGCATAATATTGCAACATATCACCCTTATGAAGATTACTAATATACAAACAGAGGCTAGGGTCCATGATATATTAAGTCAGATAATAGAAAAATTTATTGTCAAAAACACACAAATGACACATACTAGCTTGACTGCATGCAAAAATCAGCTTCACTAAAACACCAGTAAAAAACTCGCTGAAAATCCAAGTGTCATGAATTCATGCTCATTGCCTAAATCCTATTGCTATCTGACCTAAGCCGGCATCATTTGTCCACCTACGCATACACACAATGGCGCCCATGCACTCAAAAGCGCTGCCTTGTTCTTCTGTGTAGCGTGATAGCTGATCCCCATAGGGGATAATGAGGCCACCTGCACAGCAGGGATGTATAAGTGCTGAACTATCACCTCGGGAATAGATATATATATTCTCAGCACACGAGAGTCACTCTTACCACCTCCACTGTGACGTCTTGAGTGGGTACCCACTTTGATGCCTGTGCCAGACGGAATCCCGGTATGGGGAGGAACAGACCAGCTTCCGGAAACAGACTTGTGTTGCGCTCGCCGGTTCTTTCCCAGTTCACTGTGACGGCAGACTTAGCTGCACCTCGCTGGGTCAGCGTCTCAGCACTGCGCATGACACCCGCTTCCTGCTGGCCCCATGTATCAGACCGCACGGCCAGTGATGGCGGCACGACGCCGGAACAGCAGCGCTTGTATTGCAGGGCTAGTTCATCGGTTGGCGCGGGTGTGACGTGACCATGACACTTGGACTCCGCACATCGACGCGTTTCCCGCCCCTCACAGGCGATTCGTCAGGATGTAAAACTGGGCGTGTTTATTCCTCCTTATATACACTGCTCCTATTTCCGCTACGCCTCCCACTTGGCAACTGTTACCACTGTAAACAAAGTTTCAGGAAGTGGCAGCGAGAGCAACATACACTCGTATTGTTGCAGTCATTATTGGCTCACACATGGTGGTGGTCATAAAGAAGGAATCTCTTATACACCCTTTCTTGATCCATTCATCTATATTCTCATATATGATGTAGTTGGTTATTTTTCATTTCTCAAAAGAATACAGCACCCTGCTAGATACAGGTAGTAGGCAGACGTCCATTAGAGATATCACGGAGGTCATGGTGAGTACATTGGAATCCTCCTGTTTTATGCAAAATTGCGCATGCTTATTCTCCACCATGCATTCAATTGCATCCGTTCAGAGACCAACACATTCGTTCGCCTATTACTAACTGGTAAGTCATGGGGCTTTCAGTACATCTTTTTCCTTCTAGTGTAAATCTGCTTCTTCAGATACGGCTTTAAACTGAAGTCATTGTTAAGGCCATAGGGGCTAAGGGTCTGCAATCGGAAGATCCACATGCCCTCTTTACACAGTAGTTCATTGGTCATGTCCCCCCTCCGCCTTGACATATTCAATTTGTAAATACCCTTGAATAGTGTGCCCTGTAGTTTACACCCATGATATTGAGCATAATGCTTACCCAGTGTAGTGTCCATATTTCCATTCACAATATTACACATATGCTCAAGAATACGGACTTTTAAGGCTCTCTCAGTCATCCCTATGTACATAAGGCCGCACGGGCAGGACACCATGTAAACAACACCTTCAGTATCACAATTAATAAAGGATCTTATTTGAAACTCGTTGGTGCCTCCACTATCCCAAAATGTCTTGGCCTTATGTACATAGGGACATGCCTTGCATTTCCCACACCTGTACATC